>NW_027418242.1:0-117127 GCF_009905375.1 Apium graveolens | reverse complement strand
AAAGAACCTTCGTAAAAACTGTTATTGATCTTGTGATAAACCCTGATAGTAACTTTATTTCAAGAAACTTATACCCGTTTTCATATATTGCTATCATTATGTTCCTTGACCCTAAGAGTCAAAATGAATCTTCATATTTCATACCTTGATAACCTAGGTTCCCATGATAATAAACTTGTACCTTGTTTAAGTCGTTCTTGGGAACTATCCTCATAACAGCCTTGTTATACCCTGCTTAATGTTTGCTCATTTCCTTAACTTACGATCCCTTTTATTTCCAATTTTTTTATTCCACTTTAATTCTTGAATTGAACCTAAAAATGACTTTTGACTTGAACGAGTCCAAATGATTTCATGTATTGGTAATGTTTAAATGAATATAGTTAAAATTCTTTGCCTCTAGTATAAAGGTTTTCCAAATGAATTTCTAAAGATTGGATAGAGACGTAAGAGGATAGTGGGACTAGTCCAGTCACGTAAGAGACTAACGGGGCTAGTCCAATATAAAGGCTGAAATAATGCCATAGGTACCTTATAACCGGATGGAGGTTAGTACGGGTAGATCACCCGATTATATTTAAAAGATGAATATTTCAATCAAGGGTTCTTTGTTGTTAAATAACAAAAGTAAAAGTTTTATAATGTTGCAAAAAAGCGTAATGCTTATCTTTTGATTTGAAATTGAATAGTTTGAATTGAATCTTCTTTGGAGTTCTGAAAAACTTATTCGAGAACCCTGTCAGTTTTCTTTATATTTGTGCTCAGAGCTTGGATTGATTTTCTCTTAAAGTATGAACTTCTCTGAGAACCCTATCGATTGATCTTGAGAAATGTTGATTATCCTGACTCGAATCTTGAAAGCCTTAAAACCCTCATTTGAAGCCCTTTTCCAGAAAATTGATAGAATGCTGCCACCTAGTTTACTGGTTATAGGATGCCTTAGTTATTGTGTTATGCTGATATTTAGAATTGTTTATATAGTTACTTGCTGAGCTTCTTTGCTCATTTATTTGTGTAATCTAAAAATGGCAGTTAAGCAAGGGGATGTCCAAACTTAGGCGCACCACTCGCAAGAGCGTTCCAAGTCAGAATCGAATAATTTGGTTTTAATATAAAGGGTTGTAATAATATTATTCTGGTTGGTAGTTGTAATCTTATCTCATACTTTATCCTGTTTAGATCCTATGAGTTTCGGGGTTTATTATATTTCTTCTATTATTATATGAGTTTATTGGTGTTGTGGTTTTTCATTTCTAACCCGAGATTGAGGGTGTCACAAGTTGGTATCAGAGCTACATGATTTAGTCCCTGAGACAAGTTAGGATAAAAGGGTAATATGGGTGATTAAATAATACGAGAGTGTTCAACTCATATAGAGTTGAGTAAGACTACTAGGTGTCGACTAAGTAAGTGAATAGGTCAAGATAGTAATTATAGTTAGGGCATTGATTCAGTTGGAGGTTTTATTTAACCCTAATGCTATTTCTTGGCTGCTGTTTTATGTTTATCTCAGGACCCTGATAGTAGTTCAGATGATAGTGGTTTTGATTCGACTCCTCTTGCCAGCCCTCCTGGTTCACCAGTAGACTCTTTTCCACCCCCAACTATGGAGCCCCAGTACATTAGTTCAGACTTTGAGGAGGATCCGTCTGAGGACAGTGTTGCCCTTATGCCTGTTTCTCCCTTAATACCATACCAGATTTGGGAGCAACTAAAAGGGAAAGAGAAGCAACTAAAAGGGAAAGTGAAGGGAAGAAAATGAAGTTTGAGGATTCAGAACCGGACCAAAGAAACTCTAAGTTTAGAGGAAAGTTTGGGAGGAATGTTAGCAATGCTAGACTGAAATTCCAGAAGTTTAAGCCTCAAAATGGGAATCAAAAGAATCGTTTCCAGAAAGCCGGACAACCAACAAGAGATAATAGACCCCAGATATAAGAATGCAATAATTGTGGAAAAAGACACCTGGAAGATGTAATAAGCTCAACGTGACATGTTTTAAGTGTAACCAGAAAGGTCATTACTCATCAGAATGCACAAATGGTGTAGGGATGCCAGAAATAACTTATTTTAAGTGCGGGAAAGTTGGCCATATGGCAAGGAATTGCAAGGAGCCTTTTCAGAATGCAAATGTTTTAAGGATTGCTGGACCACCGCCTTTACCAGCACAATCAGTTCAGCAAAGGGCACGGACGTTCAACATGATAATGAAAGATGCAATGCAGGACGCGGAATGTGGTAGCAGGTACGCTTGCTATAAATTCAGTAGAAGTTAAAACGTTAATGTATTCTGGAGATACTAGATCATTTATTTCCGAAAGTGTTGTTGATAGACTAAAGTGCGTTGCGTACCCTTTAGAATCTAATTTGATTATATAAGTAGCGAACAAGGAAAGTGTTGCTGCCAATAGAATTTGTCCTAGTTGCGATATAGTAAAAGAAGGTCGACATTTTTCTGCCAACTTAATACCGTTTAAGTTAGGAGAATTTGAAGTTATTGTCGGAATAGATTGGTTAGCGAACCACGATGCGCCGATCGAATGTAGAAGTAAGAAAGTGAAATTGAGGACCAAGGATGGAACTAAGGTGATATATAAAGGAAAGAAGTAAGATCGGAAATTTCTAACAGTAATTCTGACAAGAAGATTGTTACGACAAGGATGCGAAGCTTATTTGGATCATGTAAAGGATGTAAAGAAGGAATCCTTCTGGATTGAGGACATTCCTGTGGTTAAAAAGTTTCCCGATGTATTTCCCGATGAATTACCTGGATTACCTCCGGATCGAGAGATTGAATTCACGATTGATTTGGCTTCTAGAACGGAACCAGTTTCGAAAGCTCCTTATCGAATGGCGCCCATTGAAATGAAGGAATTGGCGACAAAATTGCAAGAATTGTTAGATAAAGGAGTTTTCGACCGAGTGTGTCCCCGGGGTGCACCAGTGCTGTTCGTGAAGAAGAAAGATGGAAGTATGAGATTATGTATCGATTATCGCAAACTCAATAAGTTGACTATCAAGAATAAGTACCCTCTACTGCGAATTGATGATTTGTTAATCAACTGAAAGGAGCTACATGTTTCTCGAAGATCGATTTAAGATAAGGATATCATCAATTGAAGATTAAGGCGGAAGATATACCCAAGATGACATTTTGAACGAGATACGGACGTTATGAGTTCTTGGTAATGGCATTTGGATTGACAAATGTGCCAGTTGCTTTTATGGATCTTCTGAATTGACTATTTAAGAATTACTTGGACAAGTTCGTAACAGCATTCATTGACGATATTTTGATTTATTTAAAGACGGAAGTGGAACACGTGGAACCTTTGAATATTTCTTTGGAAATTCTGAGGAAAGAGAAGTTGTACACAAAGTTTTCTAAATGTGAATTTTGGTTAGAGGAAGTTCAGTTTCTTGGACACGTAGTCAACTGTGAAAGCATCAAAGGAGATGCTACAAAGATCAAAGCTATTATGAATTGGGAAAGACCAAAGAGTACAACAGAACTAAGAAGTTTTCTAGGATTGGCTAGATATTATCGGCGATTCGTTCAAGATTTTTCTAAGATTGCAGTTCCACTGACTAAGCTGACAAGGAAAAATGAAAAATTTGTTTGGAAAAATAAGTGTGAAGAAAGCTTTCAGGAACTAAAGAAAAGATTAGTTTCAACACCAGTATTGGTTCTACCTGATGAGAAAGGCGAGTTTGTGATATATAGCGATGATTCGTATAAAGGATTAGGTTGTGTGTTGATGCACCATGGAAATGTGATAGCCTATGCATCACGTCAATTGAAGCTGCATGAGCAGAAATATCCTACGCATGATTTAGAATTAGCAGCGATTATGTTTGCTCTTAAGATTTGGAGACACTATCTATACGGAGAAAAGTATGAAATTTATATGGACCACAAGAGATTGAAGTACATCTTTACACAGAAAGAGTTGAATATGAGACAAAGGAGATGGTTGGAATTAATCAAGGACTACGACTGTATGATAAATTATCATTCGGAAAGGCGAATATTGTAGAGGATGCGTTAAGCCGCAAAGAAAGATTGAATGTGTTAACTTCGTCTGCCAAATTGATCAAGAAATTTGAGAAGTTGGAAATAGAGATACAACTCCCGAGATTAACAAAGGAAGTGATATAAATAATGAAATTTCAGCCAGAGATCCCCGAAAAGATTCGATGTTGTCAGGAACAAGTGATGGATCACGAGAAGGATAAATTGTCAGGAGAAGAGATTAAGGCTCAAAGAATGATAAAGGAATATAAAGAGTTTGTACGTGTATTTGGATTCCTAATATTACAGAGTTAAGGCACGGGATTCTACACGAAGCGCATAATTCGAGATTTTTGATTCATCCTGGAAGTATGAAAATGTACAAGGATCTGAAAGAGATCTATTGGTGGCCAAACATGAAAAAGGAAATTTCAGAGTGGATAAGCAAGTGCTATACGTGTCAAAGAGTAAAGGCAAAACACCAGCGACCGAGTGGATTGCTTCAACCACTAGACATACCTGAATGGAAGTGGGAGGATATTACGATGGATTTCATGGTAGGATTACCAATGACCAAGGCTAATCATGATGCGATTTGGGTGATTATTGAACGACTGACAAAGTCAGCGCATTTTTTTCCAATCAACGAAAGATTTTATTTAGAACGGTTAGTTAAGTTGTATCTAGACGAAATCGTAGACGAAATCGTAATGCATCATGGAGTACCGGTATCTATCGTGTCTGATAGAGATCCAAGATTTAACTCAAGATTTTGATGACAATTTCATGATCATTTGGGTACAAAGTTAAAAATGAGCACCGCGTATCATCCGCATACAGACGAACAAAGTGAAAGAACTATTTAGACGATTGAAGATATGTTGAGAACCTGTGCGTTGGATTTCAAGGAAATTGGGATGGCCATTTTTCCCTGATAAATTTTTCATACAACAACAATTATCACGCAAGTATTAGAATGCTGCCTTATGAAGCATTGAATGGAAGAAAATGTAGATCCCTTACATATTGGGATGAAGTTGGCGAGCGCAAGGTGTTAGTCCCAAAACTAGTTCAACAAATGAAGGAAAAAGTGGAAGTGATTCGTAAAAGGCTGATAGCTGCTCAAGATCGACAAAGGAAATATGCAGACCAAAATCGAAAGGATATGGTATTCGCACCCGGAGACAAAGTGTTGATAAGGATATCTCCATGGAAAGGCTTATCCAGATTTGGAAAGAAAGGAAAGCCGAGTCCCATATATATTGGACCATTCGAAGTGTTAAAGAAAGTCAGAAAAGTAGCATACGAGTTAGCGTTACCTCCGCAAAGGCAACAACTCCATAACTTATTCCACATATCTCTTTTAAAAAAGTACAATGCATATGTTAGTCACGTAATTGAGTTGGAACCCGTGGAAATTCAGCAAGACTTGTCCTATGTAGAACAACCCGTTCAGATCTTAGATCGGAAAGTAAAAGCGCTTCGAAATAAGATTGTACCATTATTTAGAATTTTTTGGAGAAATCCTAAGGTCGAGAAATCAACTTGGGAATTAGAAAGTGAAATGCGTGAGAAATAGCCCAATTTGTTTGTTTAAGTTAGATTCTGAGAACATAATCCTTTTCAGGGGGTAGATTGTAACGACTGGGATTTTCGCGATGTATTTATATGAATAAAATATAGTTTTGTGATATAATTGTGGACTATATGGATTTGTGTGTGAATAAATATAAAGTTATATAATTTGTGGCTTATGTGTAATTTCCATATAATAGTGAAAGGGAACGCAAGATGTCTCGTTCCAGTTTTATGAGTCAGCTGAAGACATAAGCTATGTTTTGTCGGGCCGTCAGGTAGAACGGGACCCGTTATCTGAAAGAAGGATTTAAAGAAAAAAGGATTCAAAATAAGATAATTTGTGGATTGTGTTGAGTTATGGTATTAATGTGTAATCCGTGTACCTATGATTTATTGGATTCATATTTGAAAAGAGTTATACTGTTATTTGAATTATCAAGTAATTATTACTCGCGTAATCAGCTATTAAAAAGGGGAATGATGTGCTAAGGTGTACAAATATGGAATGTGTTTGATGTTATTGTATGAATATATGTTATTTTAAATATACAAGTGTGAATATGTGATTTACGAGTTTTTAAATATTTTTCAAAATGATTTATCTTGTAAAAATAAGGATTTATTGATCCTTATATATTTTTATAAAATTATTAAAATATGATCAATGTGCGAAATTTGTTTTATTATCTGTGGAATAGTCCTAGACACTTTTAAAAAATGGTAGTTGTATTTATTTTGATATTTTGGTATTTTAAAATGATTTTTCAGAGTTTATTTTTATTATCTGTGAGTTATATGTAAAATCCATAGAAATTAAACCGTTCGCTAAAATATTATTCTAAAATTATCCAAGGATAAATATTTTCATAAAATTTATTTTAAAAATGAGTATTGCAATTAAATCCATGTTTTCTATTTATTTAACAATTTATGATTCAATTTTCTTTTAGAATATTCAAAAATCAGAAAATAGAATAAAAAGTAAAAAGGGCAAAGGACATTTCTGCCTCTGCCCTTTTCTATATAAAGAGCAGACTCCCTTTTTTTTCCAGGTGGAACCATTTCTCTTTCTCGGTCTCTTTCATTTCTCTCCCTCGCTCGGTATCTTCTCTCCTCCTTTTCTCTCTTGTTTTTCATCCTTTGTTGAATCCGAGACCACTTGTGTGTTGGTGTAATAACCCCAATTTTTGGAAAATTTTGAAACCCTGATAATTAGTAACTCTTTGCTGATGATGCTGATTAAGGAAAATTATTAGACCACGCTATATAGGAGTACTGTTATGGAAATTCTAAGATCGTATTGGTACTTCATAAAGTAAATGAGTGTATGTAAAGGTCGTTAGAATTCGAATCCGGACACTTTGATTTTTCCCCGAAAATCCATCAGATACCGAAAGAATTGAGTATAAGGTAACATGATTAAAATGATTTAAATTCAAGGATAATAAGGGAGGATCACAATCATAAAATGAATATAAAATATTGAGAAAGGTTTAGGGAAACCCAAGTAATAAGATCTCGGATATGATCCCTCAAACGACGAACGAAAACGAAAGTTAAGCGAACCGTATAACAGATAAGCGGTAATTAGCCAAGTAATTAAGCACTAATCAAGTAAATAGCACAAGATGAAATCATCAAGCCTTAGAGAATTGACATGTGGCAAGTTGATGACATAAGGAAGGTGATGTAAGCATGGTTAATAGATATTTGTGCAAGTTGACAAGTAACCAAGCTAAACACCACACAAATCACCAAAACAAATCAAAGAAGCTTTTCCATTTTCTCCATTTCCTCATTTTGCTGTGGGCCAAAATAATACCAGCAACTTCAAACTGCCATATCTCCTTCTATACTCATTCAAATATTATGTTCTATAGCTCGTTGAAAAGGTATTGAGATGACCTACAACTCTTGTTCACAAGTCTCGTCCAAATAATCATGGTAACACCCTCATTCTTACAGTTCTTTAAATCGGACTAATTGTAACTCCAAAAGTTCTAACTCATTTCTTGAACTCCTTTGCAAGTTTGAACATGATAAACATAGATCAAGGCTCTCTTAAGGATTACAATATCTTGTAAGTGGTTTAAGGATCTAAGAAAGGTATAAACTTCATCTAGCTTTGAGTTTATGATTCCATTAAGTTTTATTGAAGCATTGTTAGTATTAAGGCTTGATCTTTGATTATAAGTAGTTTTGGTGGATTTGTATTGGTTTTGAATATTGGGTCTTTGATTGGTTGGATAAATTGGTAAAACTTGGAGTTGGGGACTGAGTTTGTAGTATGATGGTTGAATATTGTTGTGTTGATGGTTGTGAGTGAATTGATGAGGATTTAGAGTGGTAATTATTTTGGGAATCTTGTAAACATAGCCGTCATAATTCCCGTTTTCCTTAGACTATTTTTGCATGAATCTTGGCCCAGAGAACTCACTGTAAGATTCTGACCTTTGCCTTTTTTAGCTAGATCATGTCGTAAACTTCGTTTTGGTATGTGGTTCGCTTAGATCCGATTTACGGTTTAGGAGAAATACCGTTTTAAGTAATGGTATTTCGTGAACGAACCCTTACCCCTCGCTTAACTTTGAAACCTTGTTCAAGGCCCTTAAAAGACTAATTGGATTATGAAACAATTATGTAAGGTGGGTTAGGTAGTTAGTAAAGTACTCGCGAAAGAGTTGCCTTAAAATTCGTAATATATAATTTATTAAAATTGGTGGAGCCGAGGGTACGCAAGTGATTAAGGCAAATCGTTAATCGTGTAAGTGACTGAAAGCGACCGTTAGGGTATGAGTGAGTTTTGACTAGTTTCTTAAGTGACCGTGGTCTAATTCCGGCTTATGTTGTTGTTCATAGGTTACCGGACCCACTCTAAGCTTAAGTCTTCCCCCGGAACGCTCAGGCAAGTTTTCTACCCGTTATACTGTTGTTGTGATGTAATATATTGATGCATTATCTTGAGATAAGTGCCTGGTTATTATTAGCAAAGTCTTGCGATATATTGGAGCATGTTGATATGATATATATATATATTTATATATGCATGCCTGTTTCTTAATCTTGATATCTTGTTATCGATTCAATTGTTTATAAACTGAATAATACCTATGCTAGAGATAGGCATTATTTGTGTATACCCTTAGTATAGGGGACCCAGAGTTGAACATTTTCCTAAAACCGGGAGGCGAGGTTCCCTAGTATATATTATATAGTTTTCTATAACTATTTATCGAATAAGGTATATTCGATGGTTTTGAATAATAATCAAACTTATTTTCGATTATTCAAATAAATATCGTACCTTTTGTTATTTTATTATTCGTTTCAAGTATGAGTTTTAAAACTTCTACTTCAATTATTTTTATAAAGATTATTCTTTGTGGGAATATTATTTAAATAATAATATTAAGATATTTTCTAACACCCGGGACTGATTTATTTTATTAAATCATCATTAATCTAAACATTTTTTAAAATGTTTTCGAGTCTTCAAAATGATTTTAAAAGTTAGAGCGGATCCCAAAACTCGAAGGGGATTTAAATACTCGCTTAAAAATATGAGGGATCCGGCTCTGTGGTGTATTTTATATTCGCAACGAGGTTGCGGTTTTGATAAAAGAATTTAATTACTTGCCCAACGTTCGGGAAGTAAGTCCATCTAATTGAGTCGGCATAAGCGATAGGCCGGGGTACGGTCTATCAAAGTGTAAATGGCTGGGTGGCAGTCCATCAACGCATAAGAGGCTGGGTGGCGGTTGAGCACAAGGCCCTAGTGCGGCCAGGGTGATGACCGGTGGGGGATTCATTCATCTACTAGTAGAAAATGTTACTTAATTGATATCTTTTCCTGATCAACAAGATATCGGGTTTATGCCAAAGTTTTTCTTCTTTCCAAATTCATTGGGTATTATAATTCTGTTTATACTTTTTATAACATAGGTTTTCAAGGAAAGTATGAGAGATATATATAGGTGTATATATCTATCGGGACTTAATGAAGTATCTCGTAACTTCATTTCTTTTGAATGATATTTCAAAGATTGAACCTATTCAAGTCTTATCTGGTAATCTCATCTATGTGATGAACTTTTGAAACTGATTATACCTTGAACGGTGATAGTTCAAGTAGTATTCGGAAAAGATATAAGTATATTGGAGTATCTTGTAACTTCATCTTTTCAACTTATATCTAGTTAATGATTATCTTATGCATGACAAAGATTTTCAGAAAAACGTTGAAACAAGGTTAGATATATGAGATCACCTTACAATGATATATTTTTTTATAGTTATAAACTGGAACTCTGTGTATAATATGCATGGAAGAGGACTTCCAAGATTTTGAAAAGTATATATATATATATATTGAATATTTTGTAACTTGGTCGCGATGGGATATCAAACTTGGTTCATTTCTTCTTGACCAAGACTTTCATGAGTACTATGAGAATGCTCATATATTGTTAATTATTATGCATATTATTTTGATGGGTTTTTTGCTCACCCTTGCTTTCTTCTTTCATCACACAACAACAGATAGATAAGATGAACATGACCAAGCTCCCAATTCGCGAGTGAATAGGAAACGTTCCGCAGTTTCCGGTAGGCGTTGATGTCGCTGTAGCTGAGGTAGGAACTACCAATAGGCTATGATTTCAAATTTTGATATACCAGACTTATGTATATTTATGAATTATAATAATGGCAAGGAATATGTAAATTTATTCAGAAACCCTTTTGAGGTGTAATGACTTATAATTGTGGAATAAAATGACTTGTGTTATTTTTGGTATTCATCTCTGAGACTATAACTTGTGGTGTGTGTGTATATTGTGGGGTCACAGTAGGCAGTAGTTGATTTTTTTATTAAGAATTAGATGTTATTAAGGGAAATGGAACTCGTGACAACCCGGACCCCCGACCCCGGATTTTGGGGTGTTACAGTTGGGTTTTACTTCCTCTCCATGAATCTGTGAATGCATGTGTTTGAATCTATGAGTTCTTTGAAACCCTCATTCGGGTTTGGTTCGGGTTCTAAGAATTCCTAGTAGAATTGGTTGGTTTTGCTGTCTTTTATGGAGACCAGAGTGTTCATGCTATCTTTTAAGTGTATTGGTGAGGTTTCGTCGAACCCCCCCCCAAAATGGGGCATCTCCGAGACCTTACCGCCGCCTGTGATGAGCTCTAGCGAGTAGGTGGTGGACTGTGATGCTTTCCTGAGTCCTAAAATCTATATTACAATTAAATTAGTTAATGCATGTCAAATTGGTCTGAAAAATTCAAAGTATTAAATTTGAAATATTAAGTTTTATTAAGTCGAATTATATATTAAAAGTGATTTTTCAATTTGAGATATGCATGTTGATATATAAGGTGGATTATATGTTAAATTATGGTTGCATGCTTGAGATGTGGTTTTGATTATTGAATTTCGCTTACCAAGACTTAACGTAGGTTCTAAATCAAAACCCTAAATTTGAATCTCGGAATTATAGTTTAGTTTGGTACGATAATTTGTTAATTTGGTATTCGTGAAAGGTTGAGTTATATGTTATGTGTTAAAGTATTAATAAGATATGGATTAATGTTGATGATATATAAATGAGAGCTAAGGCTATAGAAATCGATTGGGTTGTTGTTGATAGTTGTCGAGAAAAAGGGCTATCGTATTTACGAATACATCATGCCCGATTTTCGAAAGAAACTATAGAGTTATATAAGGAATATAGTCAATATGACTGGTCACAAGTACAATATGTCGAATTATGTGGTTATATGATTATTTGCTATATGCAAGGAGTTGAGTTATTTGGTGTTATAAAATGTATAAAGGTTTTAACCTATTATGTGTATGTGTGATATATGTGTATATCTAAGATAAGCGAGTATCGCGATTGGGGTAGAAGAGTTGACGTTCTAAGAAATGTCAGGAAATTGATTTGGTTTCTAATTAGGGTTTGTTTACTGGTTATAGGATGCTTTAGTTATTGTGTTATGATGATATTTATAATTGTTTATATAGTTACTTGCTGAGCTTCTTTGCTCATTTATTTGTGTAATCTAAAAATGGCAGTTAAGCAAGAGGATATCCAAACTTAGGCGCACCGCTCGCAAGAGCGTTGCTGGGGGTCCCTATCGTACCGTGGAATTTCATTTGCCAGATCAGGTAGATGCTGTGTGAGCCAGCGACAAGAGTTAGTGGAAAGTGTAATAGATGAATCAGATACTTTTGGGTTATCTGTCAATTCTAAGTCGGAATCGAATAATTTGGTTTTAATATAAAGGGTTATAATAATATTATTCTGGTTGGTAGTTGTAATCTTGTCTTATACTTTATCCTGTTTAGATCCTATTAGTTTCGGGTTTATTATATTTCTTCTGTTATTATATGAGTTTATTGGTTTTGTGGTTTCTCATTTCTAACCCCGAGATTGAGGGTGTCACAAGTTGGTATCAGAGCTACAAGATTTAGTCCCTGAGACAAGTTAGGATAAAAGGGTATTATGGGTGATTAAATAATACGAAAGTGTTCAACTCATATAGAATTGAGTTAGACTATTAGGTGTAGACTAAGTAAGTGAATAGGTCAAGATAGTAATTATAGTTAGGGCATTGAGTCAGTTGGAGGTTTTATTTAACCCTAATGCTGTTTCTTGGCTGCTGTTTTATATTTTATCTCAGGACCCTGATAGTAGTTCAGATGATAGTGGTTTTGATTCGACTCCTCTTGCCAGCCCTCCTGGTTCACCAGTGGACTCTTTTCCACCCCCAACTATGGAGCCCTAGTACATTAGTTTAGACTTTGATGAGGATCCGTCTGAGGACAGTGTTGCCTTTATGCCTGTTTCTCCCTTGATACTAGTACCAGATTTCCCAGTGGTTAGGGCAGATTCCCAAGCTCCTATGCCTGAGTCCCCAACCCCTGATTGAGTTCTTGTTGTGCCTGTACCTGCCCATGTTAGTGATGATTTGGCTCGGGACTGTGACTTTGTGTTTGATCGTATATCAGAGTTGAGATCTTTGGTAGATAGGTTGGCCTGAGAGTCTAGGCTGCAGATGTTGGTGCCAGAGCCCGAGTGGCGTGTTCGTATTGAGATGGTGGAGCCAGGTTGTCCGTAGACGGTTAGATGAGGTCTTTCTTACAGTGATGCTGATGCCGAGGCCCGTAGAGTTCATAAGATAGTGCGATGGATGCTTTCTGTGTTGAGAGAGGTTATGGATCGCCATGTTTAGTTGGGTTGTGAGTTTAGATGGGATATTTGGTAGAGCCCGTAGTAGTAGTAGTTGTTGTTGTTTCTTTTCAATGCCGGCAGGCTTTGGGATACTTGGTTAAATGCCGGGTTCCCTTTTATGTTGTATTATAATCTATTTTAGTATCCGTTGTATTGGTAGAAGTTAGGTAGAAGTTAGGGGTAGATAGGGGATATTTTCCAGTTTTTCCTCTATTTAACCCTGCCATGTTATTGTACCTTGTTTCCAGAACTTTGTTTTAACTAACTATCTATCTATGCACCCTTATTTCCTTATCGTTGTTCTTTGAATTTTATCAGTTATTTGTTTAATATGTTTACCAAGCGATCATATTTAAAACCTTTGTGATAAAAAATCTTATGTCATGTGAGAACCCTAACCGGTGAGCGAATTATGTAGTAATAGGATTGCATGTCCAAATGGGTAAAACTTGAAAATCCTAAAGCTATTCCTAAAGAATCATTATTGTTATATATGCCATGCTATCATATTTCTAAATAAATGCTCATCAGGTTTATAAAATGGCCACTTCACCAAATCATCCCTGAAGAAAAAATGCAACCCCAAAACGAAGATAAAAACCAGGACACCCATATAATTAACCGACTTCTTCAACTCCTACAACAACCCCAGCCTCAAGAGTCGGAAACTTCAAAAACTTTCAATCTGTCCATCCCCCAGAATTTGTAGGTTTGCCCGATCAGATTAAAGCTAAAAAATGGTTAAGAGAAATGGAGAAAGCATTTGAGCTAGCAGAAGTTAAGGATAAGAAGAAGACGAAGTATGCAAGTTATTATCTTAAGGATGAAGCTAGTATTGGTGGGAATCTACCAAAGTGTTGCAAGAAGGAGAAGCTATTTCTTGGCAGAAGTTTACGAAATTATTCTTAGAAAAGTACCTACCGAGTTATATGCAAGATTAGTTAGAAATGAGGTTTCTGGATTTAAAGCAAGAGAATATGACTGTAGCGGAATATGAAGTAAAGTTTTCTGAGTTAGCAAGGTTTGTGCCCGAGTACGTGAATACAGAAGCGAAGAAAGCTAAAAGGTTTCAACAAGGACTTAAGCCGTGGATTCAGAGTCAAGTGGCTCTTCTCGAGATAAGGACATATGCTACAGCGGTACAGAAGGCGATGATTGTGCAACTAAAAGGGAAAGAGAAGCAACTAAAAGGGAAAGTGAAGGGAAGAAAATGAAGTTTGAAGATTCAAAACCAGACCAAAGAAGCTCTAAGTTTAGAGGATAGTTTGGGAGGAATGTTAGCAATGCTGGACATAAATTCCAGAAGTTTAAGCCTGAAAATTGGAATTAAAAGAATCGTTTCCAGAAAGCCGGACAACCAACAAGGGATAATAGACCCCCGATATAAGAATACAATACTTGTGGAAAAAGACACCCTGGAAGATGTAATAAGCTCAATGTGACATGTTTCAAGTGTAACCAGAAAGGTCATTACTCATCAGAATGCACAAGTGGTGTAGGGAAGTTATTAATGACTTATTTTAAGTGCGGGAAAGTTGGCCATATGGCAAGGAATTTTAAGGAGCCTTTTCAGAAGGCAAATGTTTTAAAGATTGCTGGACCGCCGCCTCTACCAGCACAATCAGTTCAGCAAAGGACACGGACGTTCAACATGACAATGAAAGATGCAATGCAGGATGCAGATGTGGTAGCAGGTACGCTTGCTATAAATTCAGTAAAAGTTAAAACATTAATGGATTCTGGAGATACTAGATCATTTATTTCCGAAAGTGTTGTTGATAGACTAAAGTGCGTTGCGTACCCTTTAGAATCTAATTTGATTATATAAGTAGCGAACAAGAAAAGAGTTGCTGCCAATAGAATTTGTCCTAGTTGCGATATAGTAAAAGAAGGTCGACATTTTTCTGCTAACTTAATACCGTTTAAGTTAGGAGAATTTGACGTTATTCTCGGAATAGATTGGTTAGTGAACCACGATGCGCCGATCAAATTTAGAAGTAAGAAAGTGAAATTGAGGACCAAGGATGGAATTAAGGTGATATTTAAAGGAAAGAAGCAAGATCAGAAATTTCTAACAGCAATTCTGATAAGAAGATTGTTACGACAAGGATGCGAAGCTTATTTGGATCATGTAAAGGATGTAAAGAAGGAATCCCTCTGGATTGAGGACATTTTTGTGGTTAAAAAGTTTTCCGATGTATTTCCCGATGAATTACCTGGATTACCTCCGGATCGAGAGATTGAATTCACGATTGATTTGGCTCCTAGAACGGAACCAGTTTCGAAAGCCCCTTATCGAATGACGCCCATTGAAATGAAGGAACTGGCGACAAAATTGCAAGAATTGTTAGATAAAAGAGTTTTCGACCGAGTGTGTCCCCGGGGTGCACCAGTGCTGTTCGTGAAGAAGAAAGATGGAAGTATGAGATTATGTATCGATTATCGCAAACTCAATAAGTTGACTATCAAGAATAAGTACCCTCTACTGCGAATTGACGATTTGTTAATCAGCTGAAAGGAGCTACATGTTTCTCGAAGATCGATTTAAGATAAGGATATCATCAATTGAATATTAAGGCGGAAGATATACCCAAGATGACTTTTGAACGAGATATGGACATTATGAGTTCTTGGTAATGGCGTTTGGATTGATAAATGTGCCAATTGTTTTTATGGATCTTCTGAATCGACTATTTAAGAATTACTTGGACAAGTTCGTAATAGCATTCATTGACGATATTTTGATTTATTCAAAGACGGAAGTGGAACACATGGAACCTTTGAATATTTCTTTGGAAATTCTGAGGAAAGAGAAGTTGTACACAAAGTTTTCTAAATGTGAATTTTGGTTAAAGGAAGTTCAGTTTCTTGGACACGTAGTCAACAGTGAAGGCATCAAAGTAGATCCTACAAAGATCAAAGCTATTATGAATTGGGAAAGACCAAAGAGTACAACAGAACTAAGAAGTTTTCTAGGATTGGCTAGATATTATCGGCGATTCGTTCAAGATTTTTCTAAGATTGCAGTTCCACTGACTAAGCTGACAAGGAAAAATGAAAAATTTGTTTGGAAAAATAAGTGTGAAGAAAGCTTTCAGGAACTAAAGAAAAGATTAGTTTCAACACCAGTATTGGTTCTACCTGATGAGAAAGGAGAGTTTGTGATATATAGCGATGATTCGTATAAAGGATTAGGTTGTGTGTTGATGCACCATGGAAATGTGATAGCCTATGCATCACGTCAATTGAAGCTGCATGAGCAGAAATATCCTACGCATGATTTAGAATTAGCAGCGATTATGTTTGCTCTTAAGATTTGGAGACACTATCTATACGGAGAAAAGTATGAAATTTATATGGACCACAAGAGATTGAAGTACATCTTTACACAGAAAGAGTTGAATATGAGACAAAGGAGATGGTTGGAATTAATCAAGGACTACGACTGTACGATAAATTATCATTCGGAAAGGCGAATATTGTAGAGGATGCGTTAAGCCGCAAAGAAAGATTGAATGTGTTAACTTCGTCTGCCAAATTGATCAAGAAATTTGAGAAGTTGGAAATAGAGATACAACTCCCGAGATTAACAAAGGAAGTGATATAAATAATGAAATTTCAGCCAGAGATCCCCGAAAAGATTCGATGTTGTCAGGAACAAGTGATGGATCACGAGAAGGATAAATTGTCAGGAGAAGAGATTAAGGCTCAAAAGAATGATAAAGGAATATAAAGAGTTTGTACGTGTATTTGGATTCCTAATATTACAGAGTTAAGGCACGAGATTCTACACGAAGCGCATAATTCGAGATTTTTGATTCATCCTGGAAGTATGAAAATGTACAAGGATCTGAAAGAGATCTATTGGTGGCCAAACATGAAAAAGGAAATTTCAGAGTGGATAAGCAAGTGCTATACGTGTCAAAGAGTAAAGGCAAAACACCAGCGACCGAGTGGATTGCTTCAACCACTAGACATACCTGAATGGAAGTGGGAGGATATTACGATGGATTTCATGGTAGGATTACCAATGACCAAGGCTAATCATGATGCGATTTGGGTGATTATTGAACGACTGACAAAGTCAGCGCATTTTTTTCCAATCAACGAAAGATTTTATTTAGAACGGTTAGTTAAGTTGTATCTAGACGAAATCGTAGACGAAATCGTAATGCATCATGGAGTACCGGTATCTATCGTGTCTGATAGAGATCCAAGATTTAACTCAAGATTTTGATGACAATTTCATGATCATTTGGGTACAAAGTTAAAAATGAGCACCGCGTATCATCCGCATACAGACGAACAAAGTGAAAGAACTATTTAGACGATTGAAGATATGTTGAGAACCTGTGCGTTGGATTTCAAGGAAAATTGGGATGGCCATTTTTCCCTGATAAATTTTTCATACAACAACAATTATCACGCAAGTATTAGAATGCTGCCTTATGAAGCATTGAATGGAAGAAAATGTAGATCCCTTACATATTGGGATGAAGTTGGCGAGCGCAAGGTGTTAGTCCCAAAACTAGTTCAACAAATGAAGGAAAAAGTGGAAGTGATTCGTAAAAGGCTGATAGCTGCTCAAGATCGACAAAGGAAATATGCAGACCAAAATCGAAAGGATATGGTATTCGCACCCGGAGACAAAGTGTTGATAAGGATATCTCCATGGAAAGGCTTATCCAGATTTGGAAAGAAAGGAAAGCCGAGTCCCATATATATTGGACCATTCGAAGTGTTAAAGAAAGTCAGAAAAGTAGCATACGAGTTAGCGTTACCTCCGCAAAGGCAACAACTCCATAACTTATTCCACATATCTCTTTTAAAAAAGTACAATGCATATGTTAGTCACGTAATTGAGTTGGAACCCGTGGAAATTCAGCAAGACTTGTCCTATGTAGAACAACCCGTTCAGATCTTAGATCGGAAAGTAAAAGCGCTTCGAAATAAGATTGTACCATTATTTAGAATTTTTTGGAGAAATCCTAAGGTCGAGAAATCAACTTGGGAATTAGAAAGTGAAATGCGTGAGAAATAGCCCAATTTGTTTGTTTAAGTTAGATTCTGAGAACATAATCCTTTTCAGGGGGTAGATTGTAACGACTGGGATTTTCGCGATGTATTTATATGAATAAAATATAGTTTTGTGATATAATTGTGGACTATATGGATTTGTGTGTGAATAAATATAAAGTTATATAATTTGTGGCTTATGTGTAATTTCCATATAATAGTGAAAGGGAACGCAAGATGTCTCGTTCCAGTTTTATGAGTCAGCTGAAGACATAAGCTATGTTTTGTCGGGCCGTCAGGTAGAACGGGACCCGTTATCTGAAAGAAGGATTTAAAGAAAAAAGGATTCAAAATAAGATAATTTGTGGATTGTGTTGAGTTATGGTATTAATGTGTAATCCGTGTACCTATGATTTATTGGATTCATATTTGAAAAGAGTTATACTGTTATTTGAATTATCAAGTAATTATTACTCGCGTAATCAGCTATTAAAAAGGGGAATGATGTGCTAAGGTGTACAAATATGGAATGTGTTTGATGTTATTGTATGAATATATGTTATTTTAAATATACAAGTGTGAATATGTGATTTACGAGTTTTTAAATATTTTTCAAAATGATTTATCTTGTAAAAATAAGGATTTATTGATCCTTATATATTTTTATAAAATTATTAAAATATGATCAATGTGCGAAATTTGTTTTATTATCTGTGGAATAGTCCTAGACACTTTTAAAAAATGGTAGTTGTATTTATTTTGATATTTTGGTATTTTAAAATGATTTTTCAGAGTTTATTTTTATTATCTGTGAGTTATATGTAAAATCCATAGAAATTAAACCGTTCGCTAAAATATTATTCTAAAATTATCCAAGGATAAATATTTTCATAAAATTTATTTTAAAAATGAGTATTGCAATTAAATCCATGTTTTCTATTTATTTAACAATTTATGATTCAATTTTCTTTTAGAATATTCAAAAATCAGAAAATAGAATAAAAAGTAAAAAGGGCAAAGGACATTTCTGCCTCTGCCCTTTTCTATATAAAGAGCAGACTCCCTTTTTTTTCCAGGTGGAACCATTTCTCTTTCTCGGTCTCTTTCATTTCTCTCCCTCGCTCGGTATCTTCTCTCCTCCTTTTCTCTCTTGTTTTTCATCCTTTGTTGAATCCGAGACCACTTGTGTGTTGGTGTAATAACCCCAATTTTTGGAAAATTTTGAAACCCTGATAAATAGTAACTCTTTGCTGATGATGCTGATTAAGGAAAATTATTAGACCACGCTATATAGGAGTACTGTTATGGAAATTCTAAGATCGTATTGGTACTTCATAAAGTAAATGAGTGTATGTAAAGGTCGTTAGAATTCGAATCCGGACACTTTGATTTTTCCCCGAAAATCCATCAGATACCGAAAGAATTGAGTATAAGGTAACATGATTAAAATGATTTAAATTCAAGGATAATAAGGGAGGATCACAATCATAAAATGAATATAAAATATTGAGAAAGGTTTAGGGAAACCCAAGTAATAAGATCTCGGATATGATCCCTCAAACGACGAACGAAAACGAAAGTTAAGCGAACCGTATAACAGATAAGCGGTAATTAGCCAAGTAATTAAGCACTAATCAAGTAAATAGCACAAGATGAAATCATCAAGCCTTAGAGAATTGACATGTGGCAAGTTGATGACATAAGGAAGGTGATGTAAGCATGGTTAATAGATATTTGTGCAAGTTGACAAGTAACCAAGCTAAACACCACACAAATCACCAAAACAAATCAAAGAAGCTTTTCCATTTTCTCCATTTCCTCATTTTGCTGTGGGCCAAAATAATACCAGCAACTTCAAACTGCCATATCTCCTTCTATACTCATTCAAATATTATGTTCTATAGCTCGTTGAAAAGGTATTGAGATGACCTACAACTCTTGTTCACAAGTCTCGTCCAAATAATCATGGTAACACCCTCATTCTTACAGTTCTTTAAATCGGACTAATTGTAACTCCAAAAGTTCTAACTCATTTCTTGAACTCCTTTGCAAGTTTGAACATGATAAACATAGATCAAGGCTCTCTTAAGGATTACAATATCTTGTAAGTGGTTTAAGGATCTAAGAAAGGTATAAACTTCATCTAGCTTTGAGTTTATGATTCCATTAAGTTTTATTGAAGCATTGTTAGTATTAAGGCTTGATCTTTGATTATAAGTAGTTTTGGTGGATTTGTATTGGTTTTGAATATTGGGTCTTTGATTGGTTGGATAAATTGGTAAAACTTGGAGTTGGGGACTGAGTTTGTAGTATGATGGTTGAATATTGTTGTGTTGATGGTTGTGAGTGAATTGATGAGGATTTAGAGTGGTAATTATTTTGGGAATCTTGTAAACATAGCCGTCATAATTCCCGTTTTCCTTAGACTATTTTTGCATGAATCTTGGCCCAGAGAACTCACTGTAAGATTCTGACCTTTGCCTTTTTTAGCTAGATCATGTCGTAAACTTCGTTTTGGTATGTGGTTCGCTTAGATCCGATTTACGGTTTAGGAGAAATACCGTTTTAAGTAATGGTATTTCGTGAACGAACCCTTACCCCTCGCTTAACTTTGAAACCTTGTTCAAGGCCCTTAAAAGACTAATTGGATTATGAAACAATTATGTAAGGTGGGTTAGGTAGTTAGTAAAGTACTCGCGAAAGAGTTGCCTTAAAATTCGTAATATATAATTTATTAAAATTGGTGGAGCCGAGGGTACGCAAGTGATTAAGGCAAATCGTTAATCGTGTAAGTGACTGAAAGCGACCGTTAGGGTATGAGTGAGTTTTGACTAGTTTCTTAAGTGACCGTGGTCTAATTCCGGCTTATGTTGTTGTTCATAGGTTACCGGACCCACTCTAAGCTTAAGTCTTCCCCCGGAACGCTCAGGCAAGTTTTCTACCCGTTATACTGTTGTTGTGATGTAATATATTGATGCATTATCTTGAGATAAGTGCCTGGTTATTATTAGCAAAGTCTTGCGATATATTGGAGCATGTTGATATGATATATATATATATTTATATATGCATGCCTGTTTCTTAATCTTGATATCTTGTTATCGATTCAATTGTTTATAAACTGAATAATACCTATGCTAGAGATAGGCATTATTTGTGTATACCCTTAGTATAGGGGACCCAGAGTTGAACATTTTCCTAAAACCGGGAGGCGAGGTTCCCTAGTATATATTATATAGTTTTCTATAACTATTTATCGAATAAGGTATATTCGATGGTTTTGAATAATAATCAAACTTATTTTCGATTATTCAAATAAATATCGTACCTTTTGTTATTTTATTATTCGTTTCAAGTATGAGTTTTAAAACTTCTACTTCAATTATTTTTATAAAGATTATTCTTTGTGGGAATATTATTTAAATAATAATATTAAGATATTTTCTAACACCCGGGACTGATTTATTTTATTAAATCATCATTAATCTAAACATTTTTTAAAATGTTTTCGAGTCTTCAAAATGATTTTAAAAGTTAGAGCGGATCCCAAAACTCGAAGGGGATTTAAATACTCGCTTAAAAATATGAGGGATCCGGCTCTGTGGTGTATTTTATATTCGCAACGAGGTTGCGGTTTTGATAAAAGAATTTAATTACTTGCCCAACGTTCGGGAAGTAAGTCCATCTAATTGAGTCGGCATAAGCGATAGGCCGGGGTACGGTCTATCAAAGTGTAAATGGCTGGGTGGCAGTCCATCAACGCATAAGAGGCTGGGTGGCGGTTGAGCACAAGGCCCTAGTGCGGCCAGGGTGATGACCGGTGGGGGATTCATTCATCTACTAGTAGAAAATGTTACTTAATTGATATCTTTTCCTGATCAACAAGATATCGGGTTTATGCCAAAGTTTTTCTTCTTTCCAAATTCATTGGGTATTATAATTCTGTTTATACTTTTTATAACATAGGTTTTCAAGGAAAGTATGAGAGATATATATAGGTGTATATATCTATCGGGACTTAATGAAGTATCTCGTAACTTCATTTCTTTTGAATGATATTTCAAAGATTGAACCTATTCAAGTCTTATCTGGTAATCTCATCTATGTGATGAACTTTTGAAACTGATTATACCTTGAACGGTGATAGTTCAAGTAGTATTCGGAAAAGATATAAGTATATTGGAGTATCTTGTAACTTCATCTTTTCAACTTATATCTAGTTAATGATTATCTTATGCATGACAAAGATTTTCAGAAAAACGTTGAAACAAGGTTAGATATATGAGATCACCTTACAATGATATATTTTTTTATAGTTATAAACTGGAACTCTGTGTATAATATGCATGGAAGAGGACTTCCAAGATTTTGAAAAGTATATATATATATATATATATATTGAATATTTTGTAACTTGGTCGCGATGGGATATCAAACTTGGTTCATTTCTTCTTGACCAAGACTTTCATGAGTACTATGAGAATGCTCATATATTGTTAATTATTATGCATATTATTTTGATGGGTTTTTTGCTCACCCTTGCTTTCTTCTTTCATCACACAACAACAGATAGATAAGATGAACATGACCAAGCTCCCAATTCGCGAGTGAATAGGAAACGTTCCGCAGTTTCCGGTAGGCGTTGATGTCGCTGTAGCTGAGGTAGGAACTACCAATAGGCTATGATTTCAAATTTTGATATACCAGACTTATGTATATTTATGAATTATAATAATGGCAAGGAATATGTAAATTTATTCAGAAACCCTTTTGAGGTGTAATGACTTATAATTGTGGAATAAAATGACTTGTGTTATTTTTGGTATTCATCTCTGAGACTATAACTTGTGGTGTGTGTGTATATTGTGGGGTCACAGTAGGCAGTAGTTGATTTTTTTATTAAGAATTAGATGTTATTAAGGGAAATGGAACTCGTGACAACCCGGACCCCCGACCCCGGATTTTGGGGTGTTACAGTTGGGTTTTACTTCCTCTCCATGAATCTGTGAATGCATGTGTTTGAATCTATGAGTTCTTTGAAACCCTCATTCGGGTTTGGTTCGGGTTCTAAGAATTCCTAGTAGAATTGGTTGGTTTTGCTGTCTTTTATGGAGACCAGAGTGTTCATGCTATCTTTTAAGTGTATTGGTGAGGTTTCGTCGAACCCCCCCCCCCCCCAAAATGGGGCATCTCCGAGACCTTACCGCCGCCTGTGATGAGCTCTAGCGAGTAGGTGGTGGACTGTGATGCTTTCCTGAGTCCTAAAATCTATATTACAATTAAATTAGTTAATGCATGTCAAATTGGTCTGAAAAATTCAAAGTATTAAATTTGAAATATTAAGTTTTATTAAGTCGAATTATATATTAAAAGTGATTTTTCAATTTGAGATATGCATGTTGATATATAAGGTGGATTATATGTTAAATTATGGTTGCATGCTTGAGATGTGGTTTTGATTATTGAATTTCGCTTACCAAGACTTAACGTAGGTTCTAAATCAAAACCCTGAATTTGAATCTCGGAATTATAGTTTAGTTTGGTACGATAATTTGTTAATTTGGTATTCGTGAAAGGTTGAGTTATATGTTATGTGTTAAAGTATTAATAAGATATGGATTAATGTTGATGATATATAAATGAGAGCTAAGGCTATAGAAATCGATTGGGTTGTTGTTGATAGTTGTCGAGAAAAAGGGCTATCGTATTTACGAATACATCATGCCCGATTTTCGAAAGAAACTATAGAGTTATATAAGGAATATAGTCAATATGACTGGTCACAAGTACAATATGTCGAATTATGTGGTTATATGATTATTTGCTATATGCAAGGAGTTGAGTTATTTGGTGTTATAAAATGTATAAAGGTTTTAACCTATTATGTGTATGTGTGATATATGTGTATATCTAAGATAAGCGAGTATCGCGATTGGGGTAGAAGAGTTGACGTTCTAAGAAATGTCAGGAAATTGATTTGGTTTCTAGTTAGGGTTTGTTTACTGGTTATAGGATGCTTTAGTTATTGTGTTATGATGATATTTATAATTGTTTATATAGTTACTTGCTGAGCTTCTTTGCTCATTTATTTGTGTAATCTAAAAATGGCAGTTAAGCAAGAGGATATCCAAACTTAGGCGCACCGCTCGCAAGAGCGTTGCTGGGGGTCCCTATCGTACCGTGGAATTTCATTTGCCAGATCAGGTAGATGCTGTGTGAGCCAGCGACAAGAGTTAGTGGAAAGTGTAATAGATGAATCAGATACTTTTGGGTTATCTGTCAATTCTAAGTCGGAATCGAATAATTTGGTTTTAATATAAAGGGTTATAATAATATTATTCTGGTTGGTAGTTGTAATCTTGTCTTATACTTTATCCTGTTTAGATCCTATTAGTTTCGGGTTTATTATATTTCTTCTGTTATTATATGAGTTTATTGGTGTTGTGGTTTCTCATTTCTAACCCCGAGATTGAGGGTGTCACAAGTTGGTATCAGAGCTACAAGATTTAGTCCCTGAGACAAGTTAGGATAAAAGGGTATTATGGGTGATTAAATAATACGAAAGTGTTCAACTCATATAGAATTGAGTTAGACTATTAGGTGTAGACTAAGTAAGTGAATAGGTCAAGATAGTAATTATAGTTAGGGCATTGAGTCAGTTGGAGGTTTTATTTAACCCTAATGCTGTTTCTTGGCTGCTGTTTTATATTTTATCTCAGGACCCTGATAGTAGTTCAGATGATAGTGGTTTTGATTCGACTCCTCTTGCCAGCCCTCCTGGTTCACCAGTGGACTCTTTTCCACCCCCAACTATGGAGCCCTAGTACATTAGTTTAGACTTTGATGAGGATCCGTCTGAGGACAGTGTTGCCTTTATGCCTGTTTCTCCCTTGATACTAGTACCAGATTTCCCAGTGGTTAGGGCAGATTCCCAAGCTCCTATGCCTGAGTCCCCAACCCCTGATTGAGTTCTTGTTGTGCCTGTACCTGCCCATGTTAGTGATGATTTGGCTCGGGACTGTGACTTTGTGTTTGATCGTATATCAGAGTTGAGATCTTTGGTAGATAGGTTGGCCTGAGAGTCTAGGCTGCAGATGTTGGTGCCAGAGCCCGAGTGGCGTGTTCGTATTGAGATGGTGGAGCCAGGTTGTCCGTAGACGGTTAGATGAGGTCTTTCTTACAGTGATGCTGATGCCGAGGCCCGTAGAGTTCATAAGATAGTGCGATGGATGCTTTCTGTGTTGAGAGAGGTTATGGATCGCCATGTTTAGTTGGGTTGTGAGTTTAGATGGGATATTTGGTAGAGCCCGTAGTAGTAGTAGTTGTTGTTGTTTCTTTTCAATGCCGGCAGGCTTTGGGATACTTGGTTAAATGCCGGGTTCCCTTTTATGTTGTATTATAATCTATTTTAGTATCTGTTGTATTGGTAGAAGTTAGGTAGAAGTTAGGGGTAGATAGGGGATATTTTCCAGTTTTTCCTCTATTTAACCCTGCCATGTTATTGTACCTTGTTTCCAGAACTTTGTTTTAACTAACTATCTATCTATGCACCCTTATTTCCTTATCGTTGTTCTTTGAATTTTATCAGTTATTTGTTTAATATGTTTACCAAGCGATCATATTTAAAACCTTTGTGATAAAAAATCTTATGTCATGTGAGAACCCTAACCGGTGAGCGAATTATGTAGTAATAGGATTGCATGTCCAAATGGGTAAAACTTGAAAATCCTAAAGCTATTCCTAAAGAATCATTATTGTTATATATGCCATGCTATCATATTTCTAAATAAATGCTCATCAGGTTTATAAAATGGCCACTTCACCAAATCATCCCTGAAGAAAAAATGCAACCCCAAAACGAAGATAAAAACCAGGACACCCATATAATTAACCGACTTCTTCAACTCCTACAACAACCCCAGCCTCAAGAGTCGGAAACTTCAAAAACTTTCAATCTGTCCATCCCCCAGAATTTGTAGGTTTGCCCGATCAGATTAAAGCTAAAAAATGGTTAAGAGAAATGGAGAAAGCATTTGAGCTAGCAGAAGTTAAGGATAAGAAGAAGACGAAGTATGCAAGTTATTATCTTAAGGATGAAGCTAGTATTGGTGGGAATCTACCAAAGTGTTGCAAGAAGGAGAAGCTATTTCTTGGCAGAAGTTTACGAAATTATTCTTAGAAAAGTACCTACCGAGTTATATGCAAGATTAGTTAGAAATGAGGTTTCTGGATTTAAAGCAAGAGAATATGACTGTAGCGGAATATGAAGTAAAGTTTTCTGAGTTAGCAAGGTTTGTGCCCGAGTACGTGAATACAGAAGCGAAGAAAGCTAAAAGGTTTCAACAAGGACTTAAGCCGTGGATTCAGAGTCAAGTGGCTCTTCTCGAGATAAGGACATATGCTACAGCGGTACAGAAGGCGATGATTGTGCAACTAAAAGGGAAAGAGAAGCAACTAAAAGGGAAAGTGAAGGGAAGAAAATGAAGTTTGAAGATTCAAAACCAGACCAAAGAAGCTCTAAGTTTAGAGGATAGTTTGGGAGGAATGTTAGCAATGCTGGACATAAATTCCAGAAGTTTAAGCCTGAAAATTGGAATTAAAAGAATCGTTTCCAGAAAGCCGGACAACCAACAAGGGATAATAGACCCCCGATATAAGAATACAATACTTGTGGAAAAAGACACCCTGGAAGATGTAATAAGCTCAATGTGACATGTTTCAAGTGTAACCAGAAAGGTCATTACTCATCAGAATGCACAAGTGGTGTAGGGAAGTTATTAATGACTTATTTTAAGTGCGGGAAAGTTGGCCATATGGCAAGGAATTTTAAGGAGCCTTTTCAGAAGGCAAATGTTTTAAAGATTGCTGGACCGCCGCCTCTACCAGCACAATCAGTTCAGCAAAGGACACGGACGTTCAACATGACAATGAAAGATGCAATGCAGGATGCAGATGTGGTAGCAGGTACGCTTGCTATAAATTCAGTAGAAGTTAAAACATTAATGGATTCTGGAGATACTAGATCATTTATTTCCGAAAGTGTTGTTGATAGACTAAAGTGCGTTGCGTACCCTTTAGAATCTAATTTGATTATATAAGTAGCAAACAAGAAAAGAGTTGCTGCCAATAGAATTTGTCCTAGTTGCGATATAGTAAAAGAAGGTCGACATTTTTCTGCTAACTTAATACCGTTTAAGTTAGGAGAATTTGACGTTATTCTCGGAATAGATTGGTTAGTGAACCACGATGCGCCGATCAAATTTAGAAGTAAGAAAGTGAAATTGAGGACCAAGGATGGAATTAAGGTGATATTTAAAGGAAAGAAGCAAGATCAGAAATTTCTAACAGCAATTCTGATAAGAAGATTGTTACGACAAGGATGCGAAGCTTATTTGGATCATGTAAAGGATGTAAAGAAGGAATCCCTCTGGATTGAGGACATTTTTGTGGTTAAAAAGTTTTCCGATGTATTTCCCGATGAATTACCTGGATTACCTCCGGATCGAGAGATTGAATTCACGATTGATTTGGCTCCTAGAACGGAACCAGTTTCGAAAGCCCCTTATCGAATGACGCCCATTGAAATGAAGGAACTGGCGACAAAATTGCAAGAATTGTTAGATAAAAGAGTTTTCGACCGAGTGTGTCCCCGGGGTGCACCAGTGCTGTTCGTGAAGAAGAAAGATGGAAGTATGAGATTATGTATCGATTATCGCAAACTCAATAAGTTGACTATCAAGAATAAGTACCCTCTACTGCGAATTGACGATTTGTTAATCAGCTGAAAGGAGCTACATGTTTCTCGAAGATCGATTTAAGATAAGGATATCATCAATTGAATATTAAGGCGGAAGATATACCCAAGATGACTTTTGAACGAGATATGGACATTATGAGTTCTTGGTAATGGCGTTTGGATTGATAAATGTGCCAATTGTTTTTATGGATCTTCTGAATCGACTATTTAAGAATTACTTGGACAAGTTCGTAATAGCATTCATTGACGATATTTTGATTTATTCAAAGACGGAAGTGGAACACATGGAACCTTTGAATATTTCTTTGGAAATTCTGAGGAAAGAGAAGTTGTACACAAAGTTTTCTAAATGTGAATTTTGGTTAAAGGAAGTTCAGTTTCTTGGACACGTAGTCAACAGTGAAGGCATCAAAGTAGATCCTACAAAGATAAAAGCTATTATGAATTGGGAAAGACCAAAGAGTACAACGGAAGCAAGAAGTTTTCATGGATTGGCTAGATATTATCGGCGATTCGTTCGAGATTTTTCTAAGATTGCAGTTCCACTGACTAAGCTGACAAGGAAAAATGAAAAATTTGTTTGGAAAAATTAATTGTGTGAAGAAAGCTTTCAGGAACTAAAGAAAAGATTAGTTTCAGCACCAGTATTGGTTCTACCTGGATGAGAAAGGCTAGTTTGTGATATATAGCGATGCTTCGTATAAAGGATTAGGTTGTGTGTTGATGCAGCACGGAAAGGTGATAGCGTATGCATCACATCAATTGAAGCTGCATGAGCAGAAATATCCTACGCATGATTTGGAATTAGCAGCGATTATGTTTGCTCTTAAGATTTGGAGACACTATCTGTACGGAGAAAAGTGTGAAATTTATATGGACCATAAGAGATTGAAGTACATCTTTACGCAGAAAGAGTTGAATATGAGACAAAGGAGATGGTTGGAATTAATCAAGGACTACGACTGTACGATAAATTATCATTCGGAAAGCCGAATATTGTACAGGATGCGTTAAGCCGCAAAGAAAGATTGAATGTGTTAACTTCATCTGCCGAATTGATCAAAAAATTTGAGAAGTTGGAAATAGATATACAACTCCCGAGATTAACATAAGAAGTGATATAAATAATGAAATTTCAGCCAGAGATCCCCGAAAAGATTCGACGTTGTCAGGAACAAGTGATAGATCACGAGAAGGATAAATTGTAAGGAGAAGAGATTAAGGCTCAAAAGAACGATAAAGGAATATAAAGAGTTTGTACGTGTATTTGGATTCCTAATATTACAGAGTTAATGCACGGGATTCTACACAAAGCGTATAATTCGAGATTTTTGATTCATCCTGGAAGTATGAAAATGTACAAGGATCTGAAAGAGATCTATTGGTGGCCAAACATGAAAAAGGAAATTTCAGAGTGGATAAGCAAGTGCTATACGTGTCAAAGAGTAAAGGCAAAACACCAGCGACCGAGTGGATTGCTTCAACCACTAGACATACCTGAATGGAAGTGGGAGGATATCGCGATGGATTTCATGGGAGGATTACCAATGACCAAGGCTAACCATGATGCGATTTGGGTGATTATTGATTGACTGACAAAGTCAGCGCATTTTTTTCCAATCAACGAAAATTTTTATTTAGAACGGTTAGTCAAGTTGTATCTAGACGAAATTATAATGCATCATGGAGTACTAGTATCTATCGTGTCTGTTAGAGATCCAAGATTTAACTCAAGATTTTGGTGACAATTTCATGATCATTTGGGTACAAAGTTGAAAATGAGCACCGCGTATCATCCGCATACAGACGGACAAAGCGAAAGAACTATTTAAACGATTGAAGATATGTTGAGAACCTGTGCGTTGGATTTCAAGGAAAATTGGGATGGCCATTTTTCCCTGATAAATTTTTTATACAACAACAGTTATCATGCAAGTATTAGAATGCCGCCTTATGAAGCATTGAATGGAAGAAAATATAGATCCCCTACATATTGGGATGAAGTTGGCGAGCACAAGGTGTTAGTCCCAGAACTAGTTCAACAAATGAAGGAAAAAGTGGAAGTGATTCGTAGAAGGCTGATAGCTGCTCAAGATCGACAAAGGAAATATGCAGACCAGAATCGAAAGGCTATGGTATTCGCACCAGGAGACAAAGTGTTGATAAGGATATCTCCATGGAAAGGCTTATCCAGATTTGGAAAGAAAGGAAAGCCGACTCCCAAATATATTGGACCATTCGAAGTGTTAAAGAAAGTCAGAAAAGTAGCATACGAGTTAGCGTTACCTCCGCAAAGGCCACAACTCCATAACTTATTCCGCATATCTCTTTTAAAAAAGTACAATGCATATGTTAGTCACGTAATTGAGATGGAACTCGTGGAAATTAAGCAAGACTTGTCCTATGTAGAACAACCCGTTCAGATCTTAGATCTGAAAGAAAAAGCGCTTCGAAATAAGATTGTACCATTTGTTAGAAGTTTTTGGAAAAACAAATAGGTTTTCTAAAATTCATTTTATCATTACCAAGCATTTGAAATCATTCGAACTCTTTCAAGTCGAAACTCATTCTTAATTCAGATTTTAAGGAAACAAAGTTCAGGGAGTGATTCAAAGATACGCAAGGAACAATTCATAAAAATTCTGTATCAGGGATAACAAAACACTTAAGTTAGAAGGACCAACATTTGTTTAGGGATCAATAGGGTGATCAGGAAGAACAGGGTATCATTAGACAGGGTTAACAAGGATAATAAGCGGGTTGAATATATTTCATGGCTCAATACATAATTTGAACAGGAAGGACATATTATCAAATGGTGGAATCAATAAGCTTATCAATAACAGATTATCAAGAACAAGGGTACTTCAAATCAATATCAGGGTTTCATAATTAAACAGTTCAATACTCTACATGGTATGAACAACATTCTCTTTATAACCATTTACACAAGTAATCAGAGTTACTTGCCTGGATTTGCTTTCCTGAAGGTTGAACTACTGCCACCTAGTATACCCTTTCCTTTCCTAGCCTGAATGCCCTCACGCTCCGAATCTACAATAAAACCAAACCTTAATCAGATTCTCATCTCTCGTTCCCGGAATGATCACTCTATACGATAACTCAATTATATCCTTGACTCGAGTATACGAATATAGCTTATACACATAAGCACATAGCACATAGCATATAGCATAAACCTTTTCTCGCAACTTTTATATCCTTAACAACCAAAGCGTACTTGCTTAATCTTAGCTATTTCTCAAATCACACTAATATAACTTTACGAATACATGATTTATTCACAACCAAATATTTACGACCAAAGCTATCACTTATAGCTCTTTTTTAATATCAAACAATTTAATTCCCTTTTTCTTTTACTCCTTAATTCGAACCAAACATACAAAACACATCCACATATATTCAATTTCAATCTCACACAATCATGCACAACTAATGCAATTTACAAGATTCATTTACTCACTTTAACCTTATCCTTTTTAATCAAAAATCCGAATCACAAACACATTAAGAGTCAAAATCAACAACTTCTTTTAATCATCCAAAATTCGAACATAAACACTACCCCATCTTTATCATGCAATCAAGTTCTCACTAGCCGTTAATATAATTGACAAAAACCAACTTAATTCCTCTTTTTATTCCTTAGTACCCATTCGGGTTTTCCATAAATCAAACATGCAAGAATGGATTTTGATATGCAAGGTTATATATCACATTTCCCACTTGTTTTAGTCCTTAACTAGATCATTCCATTCACTTAAACACCAAAACCAAACATTACCTAGTGACTTTAGCTTTAATCAATTCATTCAATCAACAAACATCTACTTAATCACCAAATTATCCCCTTTAAAGTTTATTTTCCATTCGGCAAGAACATGATTTACAACTCAAGGACTAAACATTGACATGCACCACTTGATCTTCTTTAAAACTAACATGCAATCACTCTTTAGGCTATATAAGCTTAGTGTTCACCAAGATCAACTTACAAAAATCAAATTCCTCTTTTAATTAGCATATAGCCGAAGTAAAAACTCACATGCAAACCTTAATTTTTGATTTTTCCAAACAACAATCACTTACACATATCCATTTACTTCCTAAAATAATCAATGAAATCATTTTATCAATCACATATTCGAGTTTCAACACAAGAAACAAAACCCTTCTTCAAGCTTTCAAGAAACCATAACATGCAAAGCTAAAATCAAATTATCATATCATAGATACTCCACCGGCTCTCCTTTGGATCATGGCCGGTGGTGGTCGAACTTGAGAGAGCCCATAACGGGTCTCCTCTCGAGTTTATGACCCCAAAAGTGCTTGAATTCACTCTCATGGTTTTGCATCAAGAAATTATTTTCCTTGAACACCACCATAGTGATTAACCAACAAAACTTCTATAAACACTTACATGCAAATAGGAATCGAAGAGTATACCGAAAATAAAGTCTAAAGGTAGCAATATCTTTGAGTTTGGATGAGATTTGAGGGTTGCATGCAAGTGAAGGAGATGAGAGATGGAGAGAGCCGAGAGAGAGAGTGAGAGTGTTCGAGAGAAAGAAAATAAAAGAGAAGGGAAGGGGAGAGTGAGTGCACGGGAGGACAAAGAAAAAAAGGGGAGGGAAGTGGGTTTATATACCACTAAAAACAAGGGCAAATTTGTAATCTACTAATTCCATTTCATGCTCATAGTCCTTTTCTTTTTACTCAAATGCAACAAAATTTAAATATAAAATGTATCTCTCTCGGGAAGTCGAGATTTATTGAAAATGACAATTTTAATATGTAGGCCTTGAAATTAGCTTTTTAACCATTACTCATAATAGATTTTTGAGCAAGCTCTAATAATAACATTTTCCACATAAAATTAATTTAAAAATGCAAAGACCAACAATTCAATTCACTCATCATTTTTAAAAAGTCTCTGGGACTACTAAGAAGATATCAGAACAAATCCCATGTTTTTATCTTACTCGAATGATTTTATAAAAATGCGCGAAGGTTAATTAAACCTTTATTTAAGTTACATAATCCCTTTAAAATTCATAAAATTGTCACAGAACATATAGTCATGCACACAGTCAACAATCTCACATATATAATCACGTAATGACTCAGGTTTGATCATAGAATTTATCATTCTTTAATCTTTATCATCTTTTACGCGTACCGGGTCAAGTTCAGCCTGACGGCCCGACGCTCAGCGTTTCGATTGCGCTTCTCATTATCATTATCAATCAACACATCACTTAGGACGAAATACTTTATTCAAACATTCAGTTCATTCAATCACACATACTTTACATTTTATATTATTTATCTCCCTATTAGGACAGGTTTCGTTCTACCTGATGGCCCGACACCACAGCTTAACTTCTAAGCTGACTCTTTAAATTGAAACATTTTTATTTACGCTCCCATGCTCTAATATACAGAAAAGACAATTAATCATCACTTAGTCACATAATTATAATCACATCACATAACACATACTTTATTGACTTAATTACGTCGCAAAATTCTCAGTCGTCACACATTGTATCTTTACAATCTTCTGGCTAAGCGCTTTCTCACTCAAAAACACCACTACCTGCTCTGGCAACCGGAAGCCCTCAACACGGTAGGGACCACCAGGTACGCTCTTACGAGCAGTGCGCCTAAGCCTGACCATCTTCTTGCTTAACTGCCATGGTTAGATTAAAATAAAACATATGAGTATAAAACTCAGCAAGTAACTATAAAGCAGTTCTACGATATAAAATCCACAATATACTTTACCAATCTCAGGGCATTCTACTTTATTTGTTCTAGGTGGCAGATTTCCATCTTTCGGGTTATGAAAGGGTTATGAAGGAAAAAATGTGGGGCTTTCAAGGAACAAGGCTCGAAGCAGGGTGAAAGCTGACATTCATCACAAATCATTAAAGGATCAAAATAGATCTTTCAAAAAGAAAAGCAACAATATTTCACTATATGGAACCAATTATATGATCAACAGATTAAAATCAGGGTTCACGAGCTTTAAGATTCACAATATCACAATCAACTCTTTTCAAAGCAATATAAACCATTTTCATTTTTTTCAAAGAATCAATTACTGAGTAGGAAGTTTCAATTCCTTTTTAAAATCAATATAGAACCCTTGATTGGACCACTTTATCTTTTTATTTTATTATAATACGGGTGATCAGCCCGTACCGACCTCCATCCGGTCTTTAAGGTACCATACGGCATAATTTCAGCCTTAAACTGGACTAGCCCCGCTAGCCTCTTACAATGACTGGACTAGTCCCATTAGCCTCTTACGTCCAATCCAATCCATCAGGAATTCATTTGGAAAACCTTGAGTTGGAAAAAGTAGGTTTTCTAAATTCATTTTATCATTACAAAGAATATGAAATCATTCGGACTCTTTCAAGTCGAAACTCATTCTTAGATTCAATTTCAAGAATTCAAAGTTAAGGAAATGAATCAAGGATAAACAAGATGAAATTCTAGGGGTTTTGAATCATTGATAACAAGATACTTAAGTTAAAAGAATCAGACTGTTCCAAGGATCAGTAGGGATATGGTGATCAAAGAATATGGCATCATTACAAGGGGTTCGTAAAGGTAATTATAGGGTTTATAACAGTTCATGGCATAACAAATAATTTGAATAGAAAAGATAGGTTACCAAAGGGTTGAATCAATAAGCTTATCAGTAACAGTTTTACAAGATCAAAGACAGGGTATCTCAAATCGATATCAGGGGTTCATCATTTTAACAGTTCAATACTCTACATGGTATGAACAACATTCTCTCTATAACCATTTACACAAGTAATTAGAGTTACTTGCCTGAATTCGCTTTCCTGTTTCACAAAGGTTGAACTACTGCCACCTAGTATACCTTTCCCTTTCCTAGCCTGAATGCCCTCACGTTCCGAATATACAATCAAAACCAAAACCTCAATTAGTTTCTCAACTCTCATTCCCGGAACGTTCACTCAATACGATAGCTCGATTATACTTCTGACTCGAACTATACGAGTATAGCTTATATACACACATGCACATAGCACATAACACATTCTTTTCTCATAACCTTTATATCTCTATATATATACTCGATCACCAACTTATACTCGCTAAATCTTGACTATTCTCCAAATCAAACATTTATAACTCATACGAACACACAATTTCATTCATAGCTAATTACTTACGACCATAACTATCACTTATAGCTTTTAAAATCAATCAACTCAATTTCCCTTTTTCTTTTATCCTTAATTCGAACCAAAACAACAATCCATCAAGCAAAATCAAAGATTTTCACATATAAACACTCAATCATTCTTTCAATTACCAAAAATCAAGTTTTGACCTTTATTTCCTATGGCCTATGCGGCCTTAACACTTATCACAATCAAGAATCAAACATGCAAAGCCCTTATTTGACATGCATCAAGTATATCATCCCAAACTAGTTTAATTTCATTCTTACAACTCATTTAAACTCATTATTCAAACGTAATCATGGATGTTCACTCAATTTAACACTTAATTCAACTTAATCGAGTAGAAACATTCGAAATTTCCAAGAATCACAACATGCATGCATCAATTTGGACTATAACTCATTCTAATTACTTTATAATTTATAAAACAATCATCAATAGATCATTTGCACCAACAAATCAACATGATTTTCCAAAAAAACAAGAACCATTCAGCCTCTTCTAAGAATCCTCACATGCAAACTCAATTTCAAACTTTTGCATCTTTAATCACACTAATCTCTTAACATTAAGCTAGATTAACATTCATAATCAACAAGAATCAACTCATCAACTTGTAAACTACAAAACCATTCGGCCTTTCAAAAGAAACCACATGCAAACACAAAATAATTGATTAAATACTAGAGCTCGGTGTTTAACATCATTGCTCACCACCAGTTCACCGGAGTTCATCACCGGTGGCGGTGGCATCACGGTGGTGCCCCCATATGGGGGTTTCCAACCTTCAACCACCGATTTTCTCAAGTGATTACATACATGCAAGCACTCATCTTCACTTTAAATCATTCAAGAACCAAAACCCTTTTGTTTTCATGAAAACCGAATTCAAAACCACCAAATCCAACTTTAGTTTTTCTCAAAAACTTGAAGATAGTGACATGCATGTCTGTATATAGGTAGATATCACAAATCTCACACAATCATGGTTCTATAACCGAAAAAGAGTGAAGAACAAGTGAGAGATTGAAGAGAGAGTGTACCGAGAGTGAGAGAGAGAGAAATCCCGAGAGGGATGAAGAAATGAGAGATAAAGAAAGAGAAGAGAGAAGCTTGGGTAAAAAGAAAGAAAAGAGGAGGTGGGTGAGATTATATACTACCAAGGAAGGGGTAGTATGGTAATTAGGTATCTCATTTCTGATTCACTTTTATTCTTAAAAGAAAATGAATTTGATTTGTAAATGTCTCTCTCGGAAAAGATGAATTTGATACGAATGATAATTTTAAAATGTAGATCTCGAAATTAGCTTTCTAACCATTACTCATAATAAGATTTTGAGCGTACGGTTGATTTTATATGATTTTTACAAGTTTGTGCTAATAATAACATTTTATCCCATAAAAATCAATTTAAAATGCAACAATCACCTAATAAATCCGTCCATCATTTTTTAGAAAGTATACAGGATTATTACGAAGATAACAGAATAAATCTCATGTAGTTATCTTACTCAGATAATTTTATAAAAATGAGCGAAGGTTAAATAAACCTTATTTAAATCAATTAATTCCCTTAAATCCATAAAATATCAACATATCACGTAATCATGCATACGAACAAGAAACACATATACGAGCACATCAAAACTCATGTCTGATCATAGAAATTATGCTTTTTAATATTATTCCCTTTTTACGCATTCCGGGTCACGTTCTGCCTGACGGCCCGACGCTCAGCGTTTCAATTACGCTTCTCATTATCATTATCGACCGACACGTCACTAGGATGCAATACTTCATTTAAACATTCATTTCACACAATCATTCATATTTCACATTTTATATACTTTAAATCCTTATCAGGACGAGTTCCGTTTTACCTGACGGCCCGACAACACAACTTAACACCTAAGCTGACTCTTTTAATTGGAACGCTTTTACTTATGCTCCTAGATTCTAATATACGGTAACGACAATTAGCCATCACTTAATCACATAAACATAATCACTTCATATAAATCATATTTTATTGACTTAATTACGTCACAAACTTCTCAGTCGTCACATTACCGTTGCCGGTGATGAGCTCCGGCGAGCCCGCAGTGGACTGTGATGCTTGCCTGAGTCCTAAAATCTATATTACAACTAAAATAGATAAAGCATGTCAAATTGCTATGAAAAATTTGAAGTATTAAATTCGAAATATTAAGTTTTATTAAGTGGTTTGGTTTTTAATTAGGGTTAGTTTCATAATTGTAAATTTGGAAAGCGAAGAAATTCAGGCTAGAAAAAAAAATATGTCGTAGGTGGCAATAGCTCGAATACCGTAAAACAGGAAAGCTTTCTGAGGCAAGTAACTCTACCTTATACTATGAATTGATTATAGAGAGATTATTGATGTTATGCACTGATAGAGTAAAGAACCTTCGTAAAACTGTTATTGATCCTTGTGATAAACCCTGATAGTAACTCCTTATTTCAAGAACTTATACCCCGTTTTCATATATTTGCTATCATTATGTTCCTTGACCCTAAGAGTCAAAATGAATCTTTCATATTTCATACCTTGATAACCTAGGTTCCCATGATAATAAACTTGTACCTTGTTTAAGTGTCGTTCTTGGGAACTATCCTCATAACAGCCTTGTTATACCCTGCTTAATGTTTGCTCATTTCCTTAACTTACGATCCCTTTTTATTTCCAATTTTTTTTATTCCACTTTAATTCTTGAATTGAACCTAAAAATGACTTTTGACTTGAACGAGTCCAAATGATTTCATGTATTGGTAATGTTTAAATGAATATAGTTAAAACTTCTTTGCCCTCTAGTATAAAGGTTTTCCAAATGAATTTCTAAAGATTGGATAGAGACGTAAGAGGATAGTGGGACTAGTCCAGTCACGTAAGAGACTAACGGGGCTAGTCCAATATAAAGGCTGAAATAATGCCATAGGTACCTTATAACCGGATGGAGGTTAGTACGGGTAGATCACCCGTATTATATTTAAAAGATGAATATTTCAATCAAGGGTTCTTTGTTGTTAAATAACAAAAGTAAAAGTTTTATAAATGTTGCAAAAAAGCGTAATGCTTATCTTTTGATTTGAAATTGAATAGTTTGAATTGAATCTTCTTTGGAGTTCTGAAAAACTTATTCGAGAACCCTGTCAGTTTTCTTTTATATTTGTGCTCAGAGCTTGGATTGATTTTCTCTTAAAGTATGAACTTCTCTGAGAACCCTATCGATTGATCTTGAGAAATGTTGATTATCCTGACTCGAATCTTGAAAGCCTTAAAACCCTCATTTGAAGCCCTTTTCCAGAAAATTGATAGAATGCTGCCACCTAGTTTACTGGTTATAGGATGCCTTAGTTATTGTGTTATGCTGATATTTAGAATTGTTTATATAGTTACTTGCTGAGCTTCTTTGCTCATTTATTTGTGTAATCTAAAAATGGCAGTTAAGCAAGGGGATGTCCAAACTTAGGCGCACCACTCGCAAGAGCGTTCCAAGTCAGAATCGAATAATTTGGTTTTAATATAAAGGGTTGTAATAATATTATTCTGGTTGGTAGTTGTAATCTTATCTCATACTTTATCCTGTTTAGATCCTATGAGTTTCGGGGTTTATTATATTTCTTCTATTATTATATGAGTTTATTGGTGTTGTGGTTTTTCATTTCTAACCCCGAGATTGAGGGTGTCACAAGTTGGTATCAGAGCTACATGATTTAGTCCCTGAGACAAGTTAGGATAAAAGGGTAATATGGGTGATTAAATAATACGAGAGTGTTCAACTCATATAGAGTTGAGTAAGACTACTAGGTGTCGACTAAGTAAGTGAATAGGTCAAGATAGTAATTATAGTTAGGGCATTGATTCAGTTGGAGGTTTTATTTAACCCTAATGCTATTTCTTGGCTGCTGTTTTATGTTTTATCTCAGGACCCTGATAGTAGTTCAGATGATAGTGGTTTTGATTCGACTCCTCTTGCCAGCCCTCCTGGTTCACCAGTAGACTCTTTTCCACCCCCAACTATGGAGCCCCAGTACATTAGTTCAGACTTTGAGGAGGATCCGTCTGAGGACAGTGTTGCCCTTATGCCTGTTTCTCCCTTAATACCAGTACCAGATTTGGGAGCAACTAAAAGGGAAAGAGAAGCAACTAAAAGGGAAAGTGAAGGGAAGAAAATGAAGTTTGAGGATTCAGAACCGGACCAAAGAAACTCTAAGTTTAGAGGAAAGTTTGGGAGGAATGTTAGCAATGCTAGACTGAAATTCCAGAAGTTTAAGCCTCAAAATGGGAATCAAAAGAATCGTTTCCAGAAAGCCGGACAACCAACAAGAGATAATAGACCCCAGATATAAGAATGCAATAATTGTGGAAAAAGACACCCTGGAAGATGTAATAAGCTCAACGTGACATGTTTTAAGTGTAACCAGAAAGGTCATTACTCATCAGAATGCACAAATGGTGTAGGGATGCCAGAAATAACTTATTTTAAGTGCGGGAAAGTTGGCCATATGGCAAGGAATTGCAAGGAGCCTTTTCAGAATGCAAATGTTTTAAGGATTGCTGGACCACCGCCTTTACCAGCACAATCAGTTCAGCAAAGGGCACGGACGTTCAACATGATAATGAAAGATGCAATGCAGGACGCGGATGTGGTAGCAGGTACGCTTGCTATAAATTCAGTAGAAGTTAAAACGTTAATGTATTCTGGAGATACTAGATCATTTATTTCCGAAAGTGTTGTTGATAGACTAAAGTGCGTTGCGTACCCTTTAGAATCTAATTTGATTATATAAGTAGCGAACAAGGAAAGTGTTGCTGCCAATAGAATTTGTCCTAGTTGCGATATAGTAAAAGAAGGTCGACATTTTTCTGCCAACTTAATACCGTTTAAGTTAGGAGAATTTGAAGTTATTGTCGGAATAGATTGGTTAGCGAACCACGATGCGCCGATCGAATGTAGAAGTAAGAAAGTGAAATTGAGGACCAAGGATGGAACTAAGGTGATATATAAAGGAAAGAAGTAAGATCGGAAATTTCTAACAGTAATTCTGACAAGAAGATTGTTACGACAAGGATGCGAAGCTTATTTGGATCATGTAAAGGATGTAAAGAAGGAATCCTTCTGGATTGAGGACATTCCTGTGGTTAAAAAGTTTCCCGATGTATTTCCCGATGAATTACCTGGATTACCTCCGGATCGAGAGATTGAATTCACGATTGATTTGGCTTCTAGAACGGAACCAGTTTCGAAAGCTCCTTATCGAATGGCGCCCATTGAAATGAAGGAATTGGCGACAAAATTGCAAGAATTGTTAGATAAAGGAGTTTTCGACCGAGTGTGTCCCCGGGGTGCACCAGTGCTGTTCGTGAAGAAGAAAGATGGAAGTATGAGATTATGTATCGATTATCGCAAACTCAATAAGTTGACTATCAAGAATAAGTACCCTCTACTGCGAATTGATGATTTGTTAATCAACTGAAAGGAGCTACATGTTTCTCGAAGATCGATTTAAGATAAGGATATCATCAATTGAAGATTAAGGCGGAAGATATACCCAAGATGACATTTTGAACGAGATACGGACGTTATGAGTTCTTGGTAATGGCATTTGGATTGACAAATGTGCCAGTTGCTTTTATGGATCTTCTGAATCGACTATTTAAGAATTACTTGGACAAGTTCGTAACAGCATTCATTGACGATATTTTGATTTATTTAAAGACGGAAGTGGAACACGTGGAACCTTTGAATATTTCTTTGGAAATTCTGAGGAAAGAGAAGTTGTACACAAAGTTTTCTAAATGTGAATTTTGGTTAGAGGAAGTTCAGTTTCTTGGACACGTAGTCAACTGTGAAAGCATCAAAGGAGATCCTACAAAGATCAAAGCTATTATGAATTGGGAAAGACCAAAGAGTACAACAGAACTAAGAAGTTTTCTAGGATTGGCTAGATATTATCGGCGATTCGTTCAAGATTTTTCTAAGATTGCAGTTCCACTGACTAAGCTGACAAGGAAAAATGAAAAATTTGTTTGGAAAAATAAGTGTGAAGAAAGCTTTCAGGAACTAAAGAAAAGATTAGTTTCAACACCAGTATTGGTTCTACCTGATGAGAAAGGCGAGTTTGTGATATATAGCGATGATTCGTATAAAGGATTAGGTTGTGTGTTGATGCACCATGGAAATGTGATAGCCTATGCATCACGTCAATTGAAGCTGCATGAGCAGAAATATCCTACGCATGATTTAGAATTAGCAGCGATTATGTTTGCTCTTAAGATTTGGAGACACTATCTATACGGAGAAAAGTATGAAATTTATATGGACCACAAGAGATTGAAGTACATCTTTACGCAGAAAGAGTTGAATATGAGACAAAGGAGATGGTTGGAATTAATCAAGGACTACGACTGTACGATAAATTATCATTCAGAAAGGCGAATATTGTAGAGGATGCGTTAAGCCGCAAAGAAAGATTGAATGTGTTAACTTCGTCTGCCAAATTGATCAAGAAATTTGAGAAGTTGGAAATAGAGATACAACTCCCGAGATTAACAAAGGAAGTGATATAAATAATGAAATTTCAGCCAGAGATCCCCGAAAAGATTCGATGTTGTCAGGAACAAGTGATGGATCACGAGAAGGATAAATTGTCAGGAGAAGAGATTAAGGCTCAAAAGAATGATAAAGGAATATAAAGAGTTTGTACGTGTATTTGGATTCCTAATATTACAGAGTTAAGGCACGAGATTCTACACGAAGCGCATAATTCGAGATTTTTGATTCATCCTGGAAGTATAAAAATGTACAAGGATCTGAAAGAGATCTATTGGTGGCCAAACATGAAAAAGGAAATTTCAGAGTGGATAAGCAAGTGCTATACGTGTCAAAGAGTAAAGGCAAAACACCAGCGACCGAGTGGATTGCTTCAACCACTAGACATACCTGAATGGAAGTGGGAGGATATTACAATGGATTTCATGGTAGGATTACCAATGACCAAGGCTAATCATGATGCGATTTGGGTGATTATTGAACGACTGACAAAGTCAGCGCATTTTTTTCCAATCAACGAAAGATTTTATTTAGAACGGTTAGTTAAGTTGTATCTAGACGAAATCGTAATGCATCATGGAGTACCGGTATCTATCGTGTCTGATAGAGATCCAAGATTTAACTCAAGATTTTGATGACAATTTCATGATCATTTGGGTACAAAGTTAAAAATGAGCACCGCGTATCATCCGCATACAGACGAACAAAGTGAAAGAACTATTTAGACGATTGAAGATATGTTGAGAACCTGTGCGTTGGATTTCAAGGAAAATTGGGATGGCCATTTTTCCCTGATAAATTTTTCATACAACAACAATTATCACGCAAGTATTAGAATGCTGCCTTATGAAGCATTGAATGGAAGAAAATGTAGATCCCTTACATATTGGGATGAAGTTGGCGAGCGCAAGGTGTTAGTCCCAAAACTAGTTCAACAAATAAAGGAAAAAGTGGAAGTGATTCGTAAAAGGCTGATAGCTGCTCAAGATTGACAAAGGAAATATGCAGACCAAAATTGAAAGGATATGGTATTCGCACCCGGAGACAAAGTGTTGATAAGGATATCTCCATGGAAAGGCTTATCCAGATTTGGAAAGAAAGGAAAGCCGAGTCCCATATATATTGGACCATTCGAAGTGTTAAAGAAAGTCAGAAAAGTAGCATACGAGTTAGCGTTACCTCCGCAAAGGCAACAACTCCATAACTTATTCCACATATCTCTTTTAAAAAAGTACAATGCATATGTTAGTCACGTAATTGAGTTGGAACCCGTGGAAATTCAGCAAGACTTGTCCTATGTAGAACAACCCGTTCAGATCTTAGATCGGAAAGTAAAAGCGCTTCGAAATAAGATTGTACCATTATTTAGAATTTTTTGGAGAAATCCTAAGGTCGAGAAATCAACTTGGGAATTAGAAAGTGAAATGCGTGAGAAATAGCCCAATTTGTTTGTTTAAGTTAGATTCTGAGAACATAATCCTTTTCAGGGGGTAGATTGTAACGACTGGGATTTTCGCGATGTATTTATATGAATAAAATATAGTTTTGTGATATAATTGTGGACTATATGGATTTGTGTGTGAATAAATATAAAGTTATATAATTTGTGGCTTATGTGTAATTTCCATATAATAGTGAAAGGGAACGCAAGATGTCTCGTTCCAGTTTTATGAGTCAGCTGAAGACATAAGCTATGTTTTGTCGGGCCGTCAGGTAGAACGGGACCCGTTATCTGAAAGAAGGATTTAAAGAAAAAAGGATTCAAAATAAGATAATTTGTGGATTGTGTTGAGTTATGGTATTAATGTGTAATCCGTGTACCTATGATTTATTGGATTCATATTTGAAAAGAGTTATACTGTTATTTGAATTATCAAGTAATTATTACTCGCGTAATCAGCTATTAAAAAGGGGAATGATGTGCTAAGGTGTACAAATATGGAATGTGTTTGATGTTATTGTATGAATATATGTTATTTTAAATATACAAGTGTGAATATGTGATTTACGAGTTTTTAAATATTTTTCAAAATGATTTATCTTGTAAAAATAAGGATTTATTGATCCTTATATATTTTTATAAAATTATTAAAATATGATCAATGTGCGAAATTTGTTTTATTATCTGTGGAATAGTCCTAGACACTTTTAAAAAATGGTAGTTGTATTTATTTTGATATTTTGGTATTTTAAAATGATTTTTCAGAGTTTATTTTTATTATCTGTGAGTTATATGTAAAATCCATAGAAATTAAACCGTTCGCTAAAATATTATTCTAAAATTATCCAAGGATAAATATTTTCATAAAATTTATTTTAAAAATGAGTATTGCAATTAAATCCATGTTTTCTATTTATTTAACAATTTATGATTCAATTTTCTTTTAGAATATTCAAAAAATCAGAAAATAGAATAAAAAGTAAAAAGGGCAAAGGACATTTCTGCCTCTGCCCTTTTCTATATAAAGAGCAGACTCCCTTTTTTTTCCAGGTGGAACCATTTCTCTTTCTCGGTCTCTTTCATTTCTCTCCCTCGCTCGGTATCTTCTCTCCTCCTTTTCTCTCTTGTTTTTCATCCTTTGTTGAATCCGAGACCACTTGTGTGTTGGTGTAATAACCCCAAATTTTGGAAAATTTTGAAACCCTGATAATAGTAACTCTTTGCTGATGATGCTGATTAAGGAAAATTATTAGACCACGCTATATAGGAGTACTGTTATGGAAATTCTAAGATCGTATTGGTACTTCATAAAGTAAATGAGTGTATGTAAATGTCGTTAGAATTCGAATCCGGACACTTTGATTTTTCCCCGAAAATCCATCAGATACCGAAAGAATTGAGTATAAGGTAACATGATTAAAATGATTTAAATTCAAGGATAATAAGGGAGGATCACAATCATAAAATGAATATAAAATATTGAGAAAGGTTTAGGGAAACCCAAGTAATAAGATCTCGGATATGATCCCTCAAACGACGAACGAAAACGAAAGTTAAGCGAACCGTATAACAGATAAGCGGTAATTAGCCAAGTAATTAAGCACTAATCAAGTAAATAGCACAAGATGAAATCATCAAGCCTTAGAGAATTGACATGTGGCAAGTTGATGACATAAGGAAGGTGATGTAAGCATGGTTAATAGATATTTGTGCAAGTTGACAAGTAACCAAGCTAAACACCACACAAATCACCAAAACAAATCAAAGAAGCTTTTCCATTTTCTCCATTTCCTCATTTTGCTGTGGGCCAAAATAATACCAGCAACTTCAAACTGCCATATCTCCTTCTATACTCATTCAAATATTATGTTCTATAGCTCGTTGAAAAGGTATTGAGATGACCTACAACTCTTGTTCACAAGTCTCGTCCAAATAATCATGGTAACACCCTCATTCTTACAGTTCTTTAAATCGGACTAATTGTAACTCCAAAAGTTCTAACTCATTTCTTGAACTCCTTTGCAAGTTTGAACATGATAAACATAGATCAAGGCTCTCTTAAGGATTACAATATCTTGTAAGTGGTTTAAGGATCTAAGAAAGGTATAAACTTCATCTAGCTTTGAGTTTATGATTCCATTAAGTTTTATTGAAGCATTGTTAGTATTAAGGCTTGATCTTTGATTATAAGTAGTTTTGGTGGATTTGTATTGGTTTTGAATATTGGGTCTTTGATTGGTTGGATAAATTGGTAAACTTGGAGTTGGGGACTGAGTTTGTAGTATGATGGTTGAATATTGTTGTGTTGATGGTTGTGAGTGAATTGATGAGGATTTAGAGTGGTAATTATTTTGGGAATCTTGTAAACATAGCCGTCATAATTCCCATTTTCCTTAGACTATTTTTGCATGAATCTTGGCCCAGAGAACTCACTGTAAGATTCTGACCTTTGCCGTTTTTAGCTAGATCATGTCGTAAACTTTGTTTTGGTATGTGGTTCGCTTAGATCCGATTTACGGTTTAGGAGAAATACCGTTTTAAGTAATGGTATTTCGTGAACGAACCCTTACCCCTCGCTTAACTTTGAAACCTTGTTCAAGGCCCTTAAAAGACTAATTGGATTATGAAACAATTATGTAAGGTGGGTTAGGTAGTTAGTAAAGTACTCGCGAAAGAGTTGCCTTAAAATTCGTAACATATAATTTATTAAAATTGGTGGAGCCGAGGGTACGCAAGTGATTAAGGCAAATCGTTAATCGTATAAGCGACTGAAAGCGACCGTTAGGGTATGAGTGAGTTTTGACTAGTTTCTTAAGTGACCGTGGTCTAATTCCGGCTTATGTTGTTGTTCATAGGTTACCGGACCCACTCTAAGCTTAAGTCTTCCCCCGGAACGCTCAGGCAAGTTTTCTACCCGTTATACTGTTGTTGTGATGTAATATATTGATGCATTATCTTGAGATAAGTGCCTGGTTATTATTAGCAAAGTCTTGCGATATATTGGAGCATGTTGATATGATATATATATATATTATATATGCATGCCTGTTTCTTAATCTTGATATCTTGTTATCGATTCAATTGTTTATAAACTGAATAATACCTATGCTAGAGATAGGCATTATTTGTGTATACCCTTAGTATAGGGGACCCAGAGTTGAACATTTTCCTAAAACCGGGAGGCGAGGTTCCCTAGTATATATTATATAGTTTTCTATAACTATTTATCGAATAAGGTATATTCGATGGTTTTGAATAATAATCAAACTTATTTTCGATTATTCAAATAAATATCGTACTTTCGTATAAGTATATCTTTTGTTATTTTATTATTCGTTTCAAGTATGAGTTTTAAAACTTCTACTTCAATTATTTTTATAAAGATTATTCTTTGTGGGAATATTATTTAAATAATAATATTAAGATATTTTCTAACACCCGGGACTGATTTATTTTATTAAATCATCATTAATCTAAACATTTTTTAAAATGTTTTCGAGTCTTCAAAATGATTTTAAAAGTTAGAGCGGATCCCAAAACTCGAAGGGGATTTAAATACTCGCTTAAAAATATGAGGGATCCGGCTCTGTGGTGTATTTTATATTCGCAACGAGGTTGCGGTTTTGATAAAAGAATTTAATTACTTGCCCAACATTCGGGAAGTAAGTCCATCTAATTGAGTCGGCATAAGCGATAGGCCGGGGTACGGTCTATCAAAGTGTAAATGGCTGGGTGGCAGTCCATCAACGCATAAGAGGCTGGGTGGCGGTCGAGCACAAGGCCCTAGTGCGGCCAGGGTGATGACCGGTGGGGGATTCATTCATCTACTAGTAGAAAATGTTACTTAATTGATATCTTTTCCTGATCAACAAGATATCGGGTTTATGCCAAAGTTTTTCTTCTTTCCAAATTCATTGGGTATTATAATTCTGTTTATACTTTTTATAACATAGGTTTTCAAGGAAAGTATGAGAGATATATATAGGTGTATATATCTATCGGGACTTAATGAAGTATCTCGTAACTTCATTTCTTTTGAATGATATTTCAAAGATTGAACCTATTCAAGTCTTATCTGGTAATCTCATCTATGTGATGAACTTTTGAAACTGATTATACCTTGAACGATGATAGTTCAAGTAGTATTCGGAAAAGATATAAGTATATTGGAGTATCTTGTAACTTCATCTTTTCAACTTATATCTAGTTAATGATTATCTTATGCATGACAAAGATTTTCAGAAAAAACGTTGAAACAAGGTTAGATATATGAGATCACCTTACAATGATATATTTTTTTATAGTTATAAACTGGAACTCTGTGTATAATATGCATGGAAGAGGACTTCCAAGATTTTGAAAAGTATATATACATATATATTGAATATTTTGTAACTTGGTCGCGATGGGATATCAAACTTGGTTCATTTCTTCTTAACCAAGACTTTCATGAGTACTATGAGAATGCTCATATATTGTTAATTATTATGCATATTATTTTGATGGGTTTTTTGCTCACCCTTGCTTTCTTCTTTCATCACACAACAACAGATAGATAAGATGAACATGACCAAGCTCCCAATTCGCGAGTGGATAGGAAACGTTCCGCAGTTTCCGGTAGGCGTTGATGTCGCTGTAGCTGAGGTAGGAACTACCAATAGGCTATGATTTCAAATTTTGATGTACCAGACTTATGTATATTTATGAATTATAATAATGGCAAGGAATATGTAAATTTATTCAGAAACCCTTTTGAGGTGTAATGACTTATAATTGTGGAATAAAATGACTCATTTGGGTACAAAGTTGAAAATGAGCACCGCGTATCATCCGCATACAGACGGACAAAGCGAAAGAACTATTTAAACGATTGAAGATATGTTGAGAACCTGTGCGTTGGATTTCAAGGAAATTGGGATGGCCATTTTTCCCTGATAAATTTTTTATACAACAACAGTTATCATGCAAGTATTAGAATGCCGCCTTATGAAGCATTGAATGGAAGAAAATATAGATCCCCTACATATTGGGATGAAGTTGGCGAGCACAAGGTGTTAGTCCCAGAACTAGTTCAACAAATGAAGGAAAAAGTGGAAGTGATTCGTAGAAGGCTGATAGCTGCTCAAGATCGACAAAGGAAATATGCAGACCAGAATCGAAAGGCTATGGTATTCGCACCAGGAGACAAAGTGTTGATAAGGATATCTCCATGGAAAGGCTTATCCAGATTTGGAAAGAAAGGAAAGCCGACTCCCAAATATATTGGACCATTCGAAGTGTTAAAGAAAGTCAGAAAAGTAGCATACGAGTTAGCGTTACCTCCGCAAAGGCCACAACTCCATAACTTATTCCGCATATCTCTTTTAAAAAAGTACAATGCATATGTTAGTCACGTAATTGAGATGGAACTCGTGGAAATTAAGCAAGACTTGTCCTATGTAGAACAACCCGTTCAGATCTTAGATCTGAAAGAAAAAGCGCTTCGAAATAAGATTGTACCATTTGTTAGAAGTTTTTGGAAAAACAAATAGGTTTTCTAAAATTCATTTTATCATTACCAAGCATTTGAAATCATTCGAACTCTTTCAAGTCGAAACTCATTCTTAATTCAGATTTTAAGGAAACAAAGTTCAGGGAGTGATTCAAAGATACGCAAGGAACAATTCATAAAAATTCTGTATCAGGGATAACAAAACACTTAAGTTAGAAGGACCAACATTTGTTTAGGGATCAATAGGGTGATCAGGAAGAACAGGGTATCATTAGACAGGGTTAACAAGGATAATAAGCGGGTTGAATATATTTCATGGCTCAATACATAATTTGAACAGGAAGGACATATTATCAAATGGTGGAATCAATAAGCTTATCAATAACAGATTATCAAGAACAAGGGTACTTCAAATCAATATCAGGGTTTCATAATTAAACAGTTCAATACTCTACATGGTATGAACAACATTCTCTTTATAACCATTTACACAAGTAATCAGAGTTACTTGCCTGGATTTGCTTTCCTGAAGGTTGAACTACTGCCACCTAGTATACCCTTTCCTTTCCTAGCCTGAATGCCCTCACGCTCCGAATCTACAATAAAACCAAACCTTAATCAGATTCTCATCTCTCGTTCCCGGAATGATCACTCTATACGATAACTCAATTATATCCTTGACTCGAGTATACGAATATAGCTTATACACATAAGCACATAGCACATAGCATATAGCATAAACCTTTCTCGCAACTTTTATATCCTTAACAACCAAAGCGTACTTGCTTAATCTTAGCTATTTCTCAAATCACACTAATATAACTTTACGAATACATGATTTATTCACAACCAAATATTTACGACCAAAGCTATCACTTATAGCTCTTTTTTAATATCAAACGATTTAATTCCCTTTTTCTTTTACTCCTTAATTCGAACCAAACATACAAAACACATCCACATATATTCAATTTCAATCTCACACAATCATGCACAACTAATGCAATTTACAAGATTCATTTACTCACTTTAACCTTATCCTTTTTAATCAAAAATCCGAATCACAAACACATTAAGAGTCAAAATCAACAACTTCTTTTAATCATCCAAAATTCGAACATAAACACTACCCCATCTTTATCATGCAATCAAGTTCTCACTAGCCGTTAATATAATTGACAAAAACCAACTTAATTCCTCTTTTATTCCTTAGTACCCATTCGGGTTTTCCATAAATCAAACATGCAAGAATGGATTTTGATATGCAAGGTTATATATCACATTTCCCACTTGTTTTAGTCCTTAACTAGATCATTCCATTCACTTAAACACCAAAACCAAACATTACCTAGTGACTTAGCTTTAATCAATTCATTCAATCAACAAACATCTACTTAATCACCAAATTATCCCCTTTAAAGTTTATTTTCCATTCGGCAAGAACATGATTTACAACTCAAGGACTAAACATTGACATGCACCACTTGATCTTCTTTAAAACTAACATGCAATCACTCTTTAGGCTATATAAGCTTAGTGTTCACCAAGATCAACTTACAAAAATCAAATTCCTCTTTTAATTAGCATATAGCCGAAGTAAAAACTCACATGCAAACCTTAATTTTTGATTTTTCCAAACAACAATCACTTACACATATCCATTTACTTCCTAAAATAATCAATGAAATCATTTTATCAATCACATATTCGAGTTTCAACACAGAAACAAAACCCTTCTTCAAGCTTTCAAGAAACCATAACATGCAAAGCTAAAATCAAATTATCATATCATAGATACTCCACCGGCTCTCCTTTGGATCATGGCCGGTGGTGGTCGAACTTGAGAGAGCCCATAACGGGTCTCCTCTCGAGTTTATGACCCCAAAAGTGCTTGAATTCACTCTCATGGTTTTGCATCAAGAAATTATTTTCCTTGAACACCACCATAGTGATTAACCAACAAAACTTCTATAAACACTTACATGCAAATAGGAATCGAAGAGTATACCGAAAATAAAGTCTAAAGGTAGCAATATCTTTGAGTTTGGATGAGATTTGAGGGTTGCATGCAAGTGAAGGAGATGAGAGATGGAGAGAGCCGAGAGAGAGAGTGAGAGTGTTCGAGAGAAAGAAAATAAAAGAGAAGGGAAGGGGAGAGTGAGTGCACGGGAGGACAAAGAAAAAAAGGGGAGGGAAGTGGGTTTATATACCACTAAAAACAAGGGCAAATTTGTAATCTACTAATTCCATTTCATGCTCATAGTCCTTTTCTTTTTACTCAAATGCAACAAAATTTAAATATAAAATGTATCTCTCTCGGGAAGTCGAGATTTATTGAAAATGACAATTTTAATATGTAGGCCTTGAAATTAGCTTTTTAACCATTACTCATAATAGATTTTTGAGCAAGCTCTAATAATAACATTTTCCACATAAAATTAATTTAAAAATGCAAAGACCAACAATTCAATTCACTCATCATTTTTAAAAAGTCTCTGGGACTACTAAGAAGATATCAGAACAAATCCCATGTTTTTATCTTACTCGAATGATTTTATAAAAATGCGCGAAGGTTAATTAAACCTTTATTTAAGTTACATAATCCCTTTAAAATTCATAAAATTGTCACAGAACATATAGTCATGCACACAGTCAACAATCTCACATATATAATCACGTAATGACTCAGGTTTGATCATAGAATTTATCATTCTTTAATCTTTATCATCTTTTACGCGTACCGGGTCAAGTTCAGCCTGACGGCCCGACGCTCAGCGTTTCGATTGCGCTTCTCATTATCATTATCAATCAACACATCACTTAGGACGAAATACTTTATTCAAACATTCAGTTCATTCAATCACACATACTTTACATTTTATATTATTTATCTCCCTATTAGGACAGGTTTCGTTCTACCTGATGGCCCGACACCACAGCTTAACTTCTAAGCTGACTCTTTAAATTGAAACATTTTTATTTACGCTCCCATACTCTAATATACAGAAAAGACAATTAATCATCACTTAGTCACATAATTATAATCACATCACATAACACATACTTTATTGACTTAATTACGTCGCAAAATTCTCAGTCGTCACACATTGTATCTTTACAATCTTCTGGCTAAGCGCTTTCTCACTCAAAAACACCACTACCTGCTCTGGCAACCGGAAGCCCTCAACACGGTAGGGACCACCAGGTACGCTCTTACGAGCAGTGCGCCTAAGCCTGACCATCTTCTTGCTTAACTGCCATGGTTAGATTAAAATAAAACATATGAGTATAAAAACTCAGCAAGTAACTATAAAGCAGTTCTACGATATAAAATCCACAATATACTTTACCAATCTCAGGGCATTCTACTTTATTTGTTCTAGGTGGCAGATTTCCATCTTTCGGGTTATGAAAGGGTTATGAAGGAAAAAATGTGGGGCTTTCAAGGAACAAGGCTCGAAGCAGGGTGAAAGCTGACATTCATCACAAATCATTAAAGGATCAAAATAGATCTTTCAAAAAGAAAAGCAACAATATTTCACTATATGGAACCAATTATATGATCAACAGATTAAAATCAGGGTTCACGAGCTTTAAGATTCACAATATCACAATCAACTCTTTTCAAAGCAATATAAACCATTTTCATTTTTTCAAAGAATCAATTACTGAGTAGGAAGTTTCAATTCCTTTTTAAAATCAATATAGAACCCTTGATTGGACCACTTTATCTTTTTATTTTATTATAATACGGGTGATCAGCCCGTACCGACCTCCATCCGGTCTTTAAGGTACCATACGGCATAATTTCAGCCTTAAACTGGACTAGCCCCGCTAGCCTCTTACAATGACTGGACTAGTCCCATTAGCCTCTTACGTCCAATCCAATCCATCAGGAATTCATTTGGAAAACCTTGAGTTGGAAAAAGTAGGTTTTCTAAATTCATTTTATCATTACAAAGAATATGAAATCATTCGGACTCTTTCAAGTCGAAACTCATTCTTAGATTCAATTTCAAGAATTCAAAGTTAAGGAAATGAATCAAGGATAAACAAGATGAAATTCTAGGGGTTTTGAATCATTGATAACAAGATACTTAAGTTAAAAGAATCAGACTGTTCCAAGGATCAGTAGGGATATGGTGATCAAAGAATATGGCATCATTACAAGGGGTTCGTAAAGGTAATTATAGGGTTTATAACAGTTCATGGCATAACAAATAATTTGAATAGAAAAGATAGGTTACCAAAGGGTTGAATCAATAAGCTTATCAGTAACAGTTTTACAAGATCAAAGACAGGGTATCTCAAATCGATATCAGGGGTTCATCATTTTAACAGTTCAATACTCTACATGGTATGAACAACATTCTCTCTATAACCATTTACACAAGTAATTAGAGTTACTTGCCTGAATTCGCTTTCCTGTTTCACAAAGGTTGAACTACTGCCACCTAGTATACCTTTCCCTTTCCTAGCCTGAATGCCCTCACGTTCCGAATATACAATCAAAACCAAAACCTCAATTAGTTTCTCAACTCTCATTCCCGGAACGTTCACTCAATACGATAGCTCGATTATACTTCTGACTCGAACTATACGAGTATAGCTTATATACACACATGCACATAGCACATAACACATTCTTTTCTCATAACCTTTATATCTCTATATATATACTCGATCACCAACTTATACTCGCTAAATCTTGACTATTCTCCAAATCAAACATTTATAACTCATACGAACACACAATTTCATTCATAGCTAATTACTTACGACCATAACTATCACTTATAGCTTTTAAAATCAATCAACTCAATTTCCCTTTTTCTTTTATCCTTAATTCGAACCAAAACAACAATCCATCAAGCAAAATCAAAGATTTTCACATATAAACACTCAATCATTCTTTCAATTACCAAAAATCAAGTTTTGACCTTTATTTCCTATGGCCTATGCGGCCTTAACACTTATCACAATCAAGAATCAAACATGCAAAGCCCTTATTTGACATGCATCAAGTATATCATCCCAAACTAGTTTAATTTCATTCTTACAACTCATTTAAACTCATTATTCAAACGTAATCATGGATGTTCACTCAATTTAACACTTAATTCAACTTAATCGAGTAGAAACATTCGAAATTTCCAAGAATCACAACATGCATGCATCAATTTGGACTATAACTCATTCTAATTACTTTATAATTTATAAAACAATCATCAATAGATCATTTGCACCAACAAATCAACATGATTTTCCAAAAAAACAAGAACCATTCAGCCTCTTCTAAGAATCCTCACATGCAAACTCAATTTCAAACTTTTGCATCTTTAATCACACTAATCTCTTAACATTAAGCTAGATTAACATTCATAATCAACAAGAATCAACTCATCAACTTGTAAACTACAAAACCATTCGGCCTTTCAAAAGAAACCACATGCAAACACAAAATAATTGATTAAATACTAGAGCTCGGTGTTTAACATCATTGCTCACCACCAGTTCACCGGAGTTCATCACCGGTGGCGGTGGCATCACGGTGGTGCCCCCATATGGGGGTTTCCAACCTTCAACCACCGATTTTCTCAAGTGATTACATACATGCAAGCACTCATCTTCACTTTAAATCATTCAAGAACCAAAACCCTTTTGTTTTCATGAAAACCGAATTCAAAACCACCAAATCCAACTTTAGTTTTTCTCAAAAACTTGAAGATAGTGACATGCATGTCTGTATATAGGTAGATATCACAAATCTCACACAATCATGGTTCTATAACCGAAAAAGAGTGAAGAACAAGTGAGAGATTGAAGAGAGAGTGTACCGAGAGTGAGAGAGAGAGAAATCCCGAGAGGGATGAAGAAATGAGAGATAAAGAAAGAGAAGAGAGAAGCTTGGGTAAAAAGAAAGAAAAGAGGAGGTGGGTGAGATTATATACTACCAAGGAAGGGGTAGTATGGTAATTAGGTATCTCATTTCTGATTCACTTTTATTCTTAAAAGAAAATGAATTTGATTTGTAAATGTCTCTCTCGGAAAAGATGAATTTGATACGAATGATAATTTTAAAATGTAGATCTCGAAATTAGCTTTCTAACCATTACTCATAATAAGATTTTGAGCGTACGGTTGATTTTATATGATTTTTACAAGTTTGTGCTAATAATAACATTTTATCCCATAAAAATCAATTTAAAATGCAACAATCACCTAATAAATCCGTCCATCATTTTTTAGAAAGTATACAGGATTATTACGAAGATAACAGAATAAATCTCATGTAGTTATCTTACTCAGATAATTTTATAAAAATGAGCGAAGGTTAAATAAACCTTATTTAAATCAATTAATTCCCTTAAATCCATAAAATATCAACATATCACGTAATCATGCATACGAACAAGAAACACATATACGAGCACATCAAAACTCATGTCTGATCATAGAAATTATGCTTTTTAATATTATTCCCTTTTTACGCATTCCGGGTCACGTTCTGCCTGACGGCCCGACGCTCAGCGTTTCAATTACGCTTCTCATTATCATTATCGACCGACACGTCACTAGGATGCAATACTTCATTTAAACATTCATTTCACACAATCATTCATATTTCACATTTTATATACTTTAAATCCTTATCAGGACGAGTTCCGTTTTACCTGACGGCCCGACAACACAACTTAACACCTAAGCTGACTCTTTTAATTGGAACGCTTTTACTTATGCTCCTAGATTCTAATATACGGTAACGACAATTAGCCATCACTTAATCACATAAACATAATCACTTCATATAAATCATATTTTATTGACTTAATTACGTCACAAACTTCTCAGTCGTCACATTACCGTTGCCGGTGATGAGCTCCGGCGAGCCCGCAGTGGACTGTGATGCTTGCCTGAGTCCTAAAATCTATATTACAACTAAAATAGATAAAGCATGTCAAATTGCTATGAAAAATTTGAAGTATTAAATTCGAAATATTAAGTTTTATTAAGTGGTTTGGTTTTTAATTAGGGTTAGTTTCATAATTGTAAATTTGGAAAGCGAAGAAATTCAGGCTAGAAAAAAAAATATGTCGTAGGTGGCAATAGCTCGAATACCGTAAAACAGGAAAGCTTTCTGAGGCAAGTAACTCTACCTTATACTATGAATTGATTATAGAGAGATTATTGATGTTATGCACTGATAGAGTAAAGAACCTTCGTAAAACTGTTATTGATCCTTGTGATAAACCCTGATAGTAACTCCTTATTTCAAGAACTTATACCCCGTTTTCATATATTTGCTATCATTATGTTCCTTGACCCTAAGAGTCAAAATGAATCTTTCATATTTCATACCTTGATAACCTAGGTTCCCATGATAATAAACTTGTACCTTGTTTAAGTGTCGTTCTTGGGAACTATCCTCATAACAGCCTTGTTATACCCTGCTTAATGTTTGCTCATTTCCTTAACTTACGATCCCTTTTTATTTCCAATTTTTTTATTCCACTTTAATTCTTGAATTGAACCTAAAAATGACTTTTGACTTGAACGAGTCCAAATGATTTCATGTATTGGTAATGTTTAAATGAATATAGTTAAAACTTCTTTGCCCTCTAGTATAAAGGTTTTCCAAATGAATTTCTAAAGATTGGATAGAGACGTAAGAGGATAGTGGGACTAGTCCAGTCACGTAAGAGACTAACGGGGCTAGTCCAATATAAAGGCTGAAATAATGCCATAGGTACCTTATAACCGGATGGAGGTTAGTACGGGTAGATCACCCGTATTATATTTAAAAGATGAATATTTCAATCAAGGGTTCTTTGTTGTTAAATAACAAAAGTAAAAGTTTTATAAATGTTGCAAAAAAGCGTAATGCTTATCTTTTGATTTGAAATTGAATAGTTTGAATTGAATCTTCTTTGGAGTTCTGAAAAACTTATTCGAGAACCCTGTCAGTTTTCTTTATATTTGTGCTCAGAGCTTGGATTGATTTTCTCTTAAAGTATGAACTTCTCTGAGAACCCTATCGATTGATCTTGAGAAATGTTGATTATCCTGACTCGAATCTTGAAAGCCTTAAAACCCTCATTTGAAGCCCTTTTCCAGAAAATTGATAGAATGCTGCCACCTAGTTTACTGGTTATAGGATGCCTTAGTTATTGTGTTATGCTGATATTTAGAATTGTTTATATAGTTACTTGCTGAGCTTCTTTGCTCATTTATTTGTGTAATCTAAAAATGGCAGTTAAGCAAGGGGATGTCCAAACTTAGGCGCACCACTCGCAAGAGCGTTCCAAGTCAGAATCGAATAATTTGGTTTTAATATAAAGGGTTGTAATAATATTATTCTGGTTGGTAGTTGTAATCTTATCTCATACTTTATCCTGTTTAGATCCTATGAGTTTCGGGGTTTATTATATTTCTTCTATTATTATATGAGTTTATTGGTGTTGTGGTTTTTCATTTCTAACCCCGAGATTGAGGGTGTCACAAGTTGGTATCAGAGCTACATGATTTAGTCCCTGAGACAAGTTAGGATAAAAGGGTAATATGGGTGATTAAATAATACGAGAGTGTTCAACTCATATAGAGTTGAGTAAGACTACTAGGTGTCGACTAAGTAAGTGAATAGGTCAAGATAGTAATTATAGTTAGGGCATTGATTCAGTTGGAGGTTTTATTTAACCCTAATGCTATTTCTTGGCTGCTGTTTATGTTTTATCTCAGGACCCTGATAGTAGTTCAGATGATAGTGGTTTTGATTCGACTCCTCTTGCCAGCCCTCCTGGTTCACCAGTAGACTCTTTTCCACCCCCAACTATGGAGCCCCAGTACATTAGTTCAGACTTTGAGGAGGATCCGTCTGAGGACAGTGTTGCCCTTATGCCTGTTTCTCCCTTAATACCAGTACCAGATTTGGGAGCAACTAAAAGGGAAAGAGAAGCAACTAAAAGGGAAAGTGAAGGGAAGAAAATGAAGTTTGAGGATTCAGAACCGGACCAAAGAAACTCTAAGTTTAGAGGAAAGTTTGGGAGGAATGTTAGCAATGCTAGACTGAAATTCCAGAAGTTTAAGCCTCAAAATGGGAATCAAAAGAATCGTTTCCAGAAAGCCGGACAACCAACAAGAGATAATAGACCCCAGATATAAGAATGCAATAATTGTGGAAAAAGACACCCTGGAAGATGTAATAAGCTCAACGTGACATGTTTTAAGTGTAACCAGAAAGGTCATTACTCATCAGAATGCACAAATGGTGTAGGGATGCCAGAAATAACTTATTTTAAGTGCGGGAAAGTTGGCCATATGGCAAGGAATTGCAAGGAGCCTTTTCAGAATGCAAATGTTTTAAGGATTGCTGGACCACCGCCTTTACCAGCACAATCAGTTCAGCAAAGGGCACGGACGTTCAACATGATAATGAAAGATGCAATGCAGGACGCGGATGTGGTAGCAGGTACGCTTGCTATAAATTCAGTAGAAGTTAAAACGTTAATGTATTCTGGAGATACTAGATCATTTATTTCCGAAAGTGTTGTTGATAGACTAAAGTGCGTTGCGTACCCTTTAGAATCTAATTTGATTATATAAGTAGCGAACAAGGAAAGTGTTGCTGCCAATAGAATTTGTCCTAGTTGCGATATAGTAAAAGAAGGTCGACATTTTTCTGCCAACTTAATACCGTTTAAGTTAGGAGAATTTGAAGTTATTGTCGGAATAGATTGGTTAGCGAACCACGATGCGCCGATCGAATGTAGAAGTAAGAAAGTGAAATTGAGGACCAAGGATGGAACTAAGGTGATATATAAAGGAAAGAAGTAAGATCGGAAATTTCTAACAGTAATTCTGACAAGAAGATTGTTACGACAAGGATGCGAAGCTTATTTGGATCATGTAAAGGATGTAAAGAAGGAATCCTTCTGGATTGAGGACATTCCTGTGGTTAAAAAGTTTCCCGATGTATTTCCCGATGAATTACCTGGATTACCTCCGGATCGAGAGATTGAATTCACGATTGATTTGGCTTCTAGAACGGAACCAGTTTCGAAAGCTCCTTATCGAATGGCGCCCATTGAAATGAAGGAATTGGCGACAAAATTGCAAGAATTGTTAGATAAAGGAGTTTTCGACCGAGTGTGTCCCCGGGGTGCACCAGTGCTGTTCGTGAAGAAGAAAGATGGAAGTATGAGATTATGTATCGATTATCGCAAACTCAATAAGTTGACTATCAAGAATAAGTACCCTCTACTGCGAATTGATGATTTGTTAATCAACTGAAAGGAGCTACATGTTTCTCGAAGATCGATTTAAGATAAGGATATCATCAATTGAAGATTAAGGCGGAAGATATACCCAAGATGACATTTTGAACGAGATACGGACGTTATGAGTTCTTGGTAATGGCATTTGGATTGACAAATGTGCCAGTTGCTTTTATGGATCTTCTGAATCGACTATTTAAGAATTACTTGGACAAGTTCGTAACAGCATTCATTGACGATATTTTGATTTATTTAAAGACGGAAGTGGAACACGTGGAACCTTTGAATATTTCTTTGGAAATTCTGAGGAAAGAGAAGTTGTACACAAAGTTTTCTAAATGTGAATTTTGGTTAGAGGAAGTTCAGTTTCTTGGACACGTAGTCAACTGTGAAAGCATCAAAGGAGATCCTACAAAGATCAAAGCTATTATGAATTGGGAAAGACCAAAGAGTACAACAGAACTAAGAAGTTTTCTAGGATTGGCTAGATATTATCGGCGATTCGTTCAAGATTTTTCTAAGATTGCAGTTCCACTGACTAAGCTGACAAGGAAAAATGAAAAATTTGTTTGGAAAAATAAGTGTGAAGAAAGCTTTCAGGAACTAAAGAAAAGATTAGTTTCAACACCAGTATTGGTTCTACCTGATGAGAAAGGCGAGTTTGTGATATATAGCGATGATTCGTATAAAGGATTAGGTTGTGTGTTGATGCACCATGGAAATGTGATAGCCTATGCATCACGTCAATTGAAGCTGCATGAGCAGAAATATCCTACGCATGATTTAGAATTAGCAGCGATTATGTTTGCTCTTAAGATTTGGAGACACTATCTATACGGAGAAAAGTATGAAATTTATATGGACCACAAGAGATTGAAGTACATCTTTACGCAGAAAGAGTTGAATATGAGACAAAGGAGATGGTTGGAATTAATCAAGGACTACGACTGTACGATAAATTATCATTCAGAAAGGCGAATATTGTAGAGGATGCGTTAAGCCGCAAAGAAAGATTGAATGTGTTAACTTCGTCTGCCAAATTGATCAAGAAATTTGAGAAGTTGGAAATAGAGATACAACTCCCGAGATTAACAAAGGAAGTGATATAAATAATGAAATTTCAGCCAGAGATCCCCGAAAAGATTCGATGTTGTCAGGAACAAGTGATGGATCACGAGAAGGATAAATTGTCAGGAGAAGAGATTAAGGCTCAAAAGAATGATAAAGGAATATAAAGAGTTTGTACGTGTATTTGGATTCCTAATATTACAGAGTTAAGGCACGAGATTCTACACGAAGCGCATAATTCGAGATTTTTGATTCATCCTGGAAGTATAAAAATGTACAAGGATCTGAAAGAGATCTATTGGTGGCCAAACATGAAAAAGGAAATTTCAGAGTGGATAAGCAAGTGCTATACGTGTCAAAGAGTAAAGGCAAAACACCAGCGACCGAGTGGATTGCTTCAACCACTAGACATACCTGAATGGAAGTGGGAGGATATTACAATGGATTTCATGGTAGGATTACCAATGACCAAGGCTAATCATGATGCGATTTGGGTGATTATTGAACGACTGACAAAGTCAGCGCATTTTTTTCCAATCAACGAAAGATTTTATTTAGAACGGTTAGTTAAGTTGTATCTAGACGAAATCGTAATGCATCATGGAGTACGGTATCTATCGTGTCTGATAGAGATCCAAGATTTAACTCAAGATTTTGATGACAATTTCATGATCATTTGGGTACAAAGTTAAAAATGAGCACCGCGTATCATCCGCATACAGACGAACAAAGTGAAAGAACTATTTAGACGATTGAAGATATGTTGAGAACCTGTGCGTTGGATTTCAAGGAAAATTGGGATGGCCATTTTTCCCTGATAAATTTTTCATACAACAACAATTATCACGCAAGTATTAGAATGCTGCCTTATGAAGCATTGAATGGAAGAAAATGTAGATCCCTTACATATTGGGATGAAGTTGGCGAGCGCAAGGTGTTAGTCCCAAAACTAGTTCAACAAATAAAGGAAAAAGTGGAAGTGATTCGTAAAAGGCTGATAGCTGCTCAAGATTGACAAAGGAAATATGCAGACCAAAATTGAAAGGATATGGTATTCGCACCCGGAGACAAAGTGTTGATAAGGATATCTCCATGGAAAGGCTTATCCAGATTTGGAAAGAAAGGAAAGCCGAGTCCCATATATATTGGACCATTCGAAGTGTTAAAGAAAGTCAGAAAAGTAGCATACGAGTTAGCGTTACCTCCGCAAAGGCAACAACTCCATAACTTATTCCACATATCTCTTTTAAAAAAGTACAATGCATATGTTAGTCACGTAATTGAGTTGGAACCCGTGGAAATTCAGCAAGACTTGTCCTATGTAGAACAACCCGTTCAGATCTTAGATCGGAAAGTAAAAGCGCTTCGAAATAAGATTGTACCATTATTTAGAATTTTTTGGAGAAATCCTAAGGTCGAGAAATCAACTTGGGAATTAGAAAGTGAAATGCGTGAGAAATAGCCAATTTGTTTGTTTAAGTTAGATTCTGAGAACATAATCCTTTTCAGGGGGTAGATTGTAACGACTGGGATTTTCGCGATGTATTTATATGAATAAAATATAGTTTTGTGATATAATTGTGGACTATATGGATTTGTGTGTGAATAAATATAAAGTTATATAATTTGTGGCTTATGTGTAATTTCCATATAATAGTGAAAGGGAACGCAAGATGTCTCGTTCCAGTTTTATGAGTCAGCTGAAGACATAAGCTATGTTTTGTCGGGCCGTCAGGTAGAACGGGACCCGTTATCTGAAAGAAGGATTTAAAGAAAAAAGGATTCAAAATAAGATAATTTGTGGATTGTGTTGAGTTATGGTATTAATGTGTAATCCGTGTACCTATGATTTATTGGATTCATATTTGAAAAGAGTTATACTGTTATTTGAATTATCAAGTAATTATTACTCGCGTAATCAGCTATTAAAAAGGGGAATGATGTGCTAAGGTGTACAAATATGGAATGTGTTTGATGTTATTGTATGAATATATGTTATTTTAAATATACAAGTGTGAATATGTGATTTACGAGTTTTTAAATATTTTTCAAAATGATTTATCTTGTAAAAATAAGGATTTATTGATCCTTATATATTTTTATAAAATTATTAAAATATGATCAATGTGCGAAATTTGTTTTATTATCTGTGGAATAGTCCTAGACACTTTTAAAAAATGGTAGTTGTATTTATTTTGATATTTTGGTATTTTAAAATGATTTTTCAGAGTTTATTTTATTATCTGTGAGTTATATGTAAAATCCATAGAAATTAAACCGTTCGCTAAAATATTATTCTAAAATTATCCAAGGATAAATATTTTCATAAAATTTATTTTAAAAATGAGTATTGCAATTAAATCCATGTTTTCTATTTATTTAACAATTTATGATTCAATTTTCTTTTAGAATATTCAAAAAATCAGAAAATAGAATAAAAAGTAAAAAGGGCAAAGGACATTTCTGCCTCTGCCCTTTTCTATATAAAGAGCAGACTCCCTTTTTTTTCCAGGTGGAACCATTTCTCTTTCTCGGTCTCTTTCATTTCTCTCCCTCGCTCGGTATCTTCTCTCCTCCTTTTCTCTCTTGTTTTTCATCCTTTGTTGAATCCGAGACCACTTGTGTGTTGGTGTAATAACCCCAAATTTTGGAAAATTTTGAAACCCTGATAAATAGTAACTCTTTGCTGATGATGCTGATTAAGGAAAATTATTAGACCACGCTATATAGGAGTACTGTTATGGAAATTCTAAGATCGTATTGGTACTTCATAAAGTAAATGAGTGTATGTAAATGTCGTTAGAATTCGAATCCGGACACTTTGATTTTTCCCCGAAAATCCATCAGATACCGAAAGAATTGAGTATAAGGTAACATGATTAAAATGATTTAAATTCAAGGATAATAAGGGAGGATCACAATCATAAATGAATATAAAATATTGAGAAAGGTTTAGGGAAACCCAAGTAATAAGATCTCGGATATGATCCCTCAAACGACGAACGAAAACGAAAGTTAAGCGAACCGTATAACAGATAAGCGGTAATTAGCCAAGTAATTAAGCACTAATCAAGTAAATAGCACAAGATGAAATCATCAAGCCTTAGAGAATTGACATGTGGCAAGTTGATGACATAAGGAAGGTGATGTAAGCATGGTTAATAGATATTTGTGCAAGTTGACAAGTAACCAAGCTAAACACCACACAAATCACCAAAACAAATCAAAGAAGCTTTTCCATTTTCTCCATTTCCTCATTTTGCTGTGGGCCAAAATAATACCAGCAACTTCAAACTGCCATATCTCCTTCTATACTCATTCAAATATTATGTTCTATAGCTCGTTGAAAAGGTATTGAGATGACCTACAACTCTTGTTCACAAGTCTCGTCCAAATAATCATGGTAACACCCTCATTCTTACAGTTCTTTAAATCGGACTAATTGTAACTCCAAAAGTTCTAACTCATTTCTTGAACTCCTTTGCAAGTTTGAACATGATAAACATAGATCAAGGCTCTCTTAAGGATTACAATATCTTGTAAGTGGTTTAAGGATCTAAGAAAGGTATAAACTTCATCTAGCTTTGAGTTTATGATTCCATTAAGTTTTATTGAAGCATTGTTAGTATTAAGGCTTGATCTTTGATTATAAGTAGTTTTGGTGGATTTGTATTGGTTTTGAATATTGGGTCTTTGATTGGTTGGATAAATTGGTAAAACTTGGAGTTGGGGACTGAGTTGTAGTATGATGGTTGAATATTGTTGTGTTGATGGTTGTGAGTGAATTGATGAGGATTTAGAGTGGTAATTATTTTGGGAATCTTGTAAACATAGCCGTCATAATTCCCATTTTCCTTAGACTATTTTGCATGAATCTTGGCCCAGAGAACTCACTGTAAGATTCTGACCTTTGCCGTTTTTAGCTAGATCATGTCGTAAACTTTGTTTTGGTATGTGGTTCGCTTAGATCCGATTTACGGTTTAGGAGAAATACCGTTTTAAGTAATGGTATTTCGTGAACGAACCCTTACCCCTCGCTTAACTTTGAAACCTTGTTCAAGGCCCTTAAAAGACTAATTGGATTATGAAACAATTATGTAAGGTGGGTTAGGTAGTTAGTAAAGTACTCGCGAAAGAGTTGCCTTAAAATTCGTAACATATAATTTATTAAAATTGGTGGAGCCGAGGGTACGCAAGTGATTAAGGCAAATCGTTAATCGTATAAGCGACTGAAAGCGACCGTTAGGGTATGAGTGAGTTTTGACTAGTTTCTTAAGTGACCGTGGTCTAATTCCGGCTTATGTTGTTGTTCATAGGTTACCGGACCCACTCTAAGCTTAAGTCTTCCCCCGGAACGCTCAGGCAAGTTTTCTACCCGTTATACTGTTGTTGTGATGTAATATATTGATGCATTATCTTGAGATAAGTGCCTGGTTATTATTAGCAAAGTCTTGCGATATATTGGAGCATGTTGATATGATATATATATATTTATATATGCATGCCTGTTTCTTAATCTTGATATCTTGTTATCGATTCAATTGTTTATAAACTGAATAATACCTATGCTAGAGATAGGCATTATTTGTGTATACCCTTAGTATAGGGGACCCAGAGTTGAACATTTTCCTAAAACCGGGAGGCGAGGTTCCCTAGTATATATTATATAGTTTTCTATAACTATTTATCGAATAAGGTATATTCGATGGTTTTGAATAATAATCAAACTTATTTTCGATTATTCAAATAAATATCGTACTTTCGTATAAGTATATCTTTTGTTATTTATTATTCGTTTCAAGTATGAGTTTTAAAACTTCTACTTCAATTATTTTATAAAGATTATTCTTTGTGGGAATATTATTTAAATAATAATATTAAGATATTTTCTAACACCCGGGACTGATTTATTTATTAAATCATCATTAATCTAAACATTTTTTAAAATGTTTTCGAGTCTTCAAAATGATTTTAAAAGTTAGAGCGGATCCCAAAACTCGAAGGGGATTTAAATACTCGCTTAAAAATATGAGGGATCCGGCTCTGTGGTGTATTTTATATTCGCAACGAGGTTGCGGTTTTGATAAAAGAATTTAATTACTTGCCCAACATTCGGGAAGTAAGTCCATCTAATTGAGTCGGCATAAGCGATAGGCCGGGGTACGGTCTATCAAAGTGTAAATGGCTGGGTGGCAGTCCATCAACGCATAAGAGGCTGGGTGGCGGTCGAGCACAAGGCCCTAGTGCGGCCAGGGTGATGACCGGTGGGGGATTCATTCATCTACTAGTAGAAAATGTTACTTAATTGATATCTTTTCCTGATCAACAAGATATCGGGTTTATGCCAAAGTTTTTCTTCTTTCCAAATTCATTGGGTATTATAATTCTGTTTATACTTTTTATAACATAGGTTTTCAAGGAAAGTATGAGAGATATATATAGGTGTATATATCTATCGGGACTTAATGAAGTATCTCGTAACTTCATTTCTTTTGAATGATATTTCAAAGATTGAACCTATTCAAGTCTTATCTGGTAATCTCATCTATGTGATGAACTTTTGAAACTGATTATACCTTGAACGATGATAGTTCAAGTAGTATTCGGAAAAGATATAAGTATATTGGAGTATCTTGTAACTTCATCTTTTCAACTTATATCTAGTTAATGATTATCTTATGCATGACAAAGATTTTCAGAAAAACGTTGAAACAAGGTTAGATATATGAGATCACCTTACAATGATATATTTTTTTATAGTTATAAACTGGAACTCTGTGTATAATATGCATGGAAGAGGACTTCCAAGATTTGAAAAGTATATATACATATATATTGAATATTTTGTAACTTGGTCGCGATGGGATATCAAACTTGGTTCATTTCTTCTTAACCAAGACTTTCATGAGTACTATGAGAATGCTCATATATTGTTAATTATTATGCATATTATTTTGATGGGTTTTTTGCTCACCCTTGCTTTCTTCTTTCATCACACAACAACAGATAGATAAGATGAACATGACCAAGCTCCCAATTCGCGAGTGGATAGGAAACGTTCCGCAGTTTCCGGTAGGCGTTGATGTCGCTGTAGCTGAGGTAGGAACTACCAATAGGCTATGATTTCAAATTTTGATGTACCAGACTTATGTATATTTATGAATTATAATAATGGCAAGGAATATGTAAATTTATTCAGAAACCCTTTTGAGGTGTAATGACTTATAATTGTGGAATAAAATGACTCATTTGGGTACAAAGTTGAAAATGAGCACCGCGTATCATCCGCATACAGACGGACAAAGCGAAAGAACTATTTAAACGATTGAAGATATGTTGAGAACCTGTGCGTTGGATTTCAAGGAAAATTGGGATGGCCATTTTTCCCTGATAAATTTTTTATACAACAACAGTTATCATGCAAGTATTAGAATGCCGCCTTATGAAGCATTGAATGGAAGAAAATATAGATCCCCTACATATTGGGATGAAGTTGGCGAGCACAAGGTGTTAGTCCCAGAACTAGTTCAACAAATGAAGGAAAAAGTGGAAGTGATTCGTAGAAGGCTGATAGCTGCTCAAGATCGACAAAGGAAATATGCAGACCAGAATCGAAAGGCTATGGTATTCGCACCAGGAGACAAAGTGTTGATAAGGATATCTCCATGGAAAGGCTTATCCAGATTTGGAAAGAAAGGAAAGCCGACTCCCAAATATATTGGACCATTCGAAGTGTTAAAGAAAGTCAGAAAAGTAGCATACGAGTTAGCGTTACCTCCGCAAAGGCCACAACTCCATAACTTATTCCGCATATCTCTTTTAAAAAAGTACAATGCATATGTTAGTCACGTAATTGAGATGGAACTCGTGGAAATTAAGCAAGACTTGTCCTATGTAGAACAACCCGTTCAGATCTTAGATCTGAAAGAAAAAGCGCTTCGAAATAAGATTGTACCATTTGTTAGAAGTTTTTGGAAAAACAAATAGGTTTTCTAAAATTCATTTTATCATTACCAAGCATTTGAAATCATTCGAACTCTTTCAAGTCGAAACTCATTCTTAATTCAGATTTTAAGGAAACAAAGTTCAGGGAGTGATTCAAAGATACGCAAGGAACAATTCATAAAAATTCTGTATCAGGGATAACAAAACACTTAAGTTAGAAGGACCAACATTTGTTTAGGGATCAATAGGGTGATCAGGAAGAACAGGGTATCATTAGACAGGGTTAACAAGGATAATAAGCGGGTTGAATATATTTCATGGCTCAATACATAATTTGAACAGGAAGGACATATTATCAAATGGTGGAATCAATAAGCTTATCAATAACAGATTATCAAGAACAAGGGTACTTCAAATCAATATCAGGGTTTCATAATTAAACAGTTCAATACTCTACATGGTATGAACAACATTCTCTTTATAACCATTACACAAGTAATCAGAGTTACTTGCCTGGATTTGCTTTCCTGAAGGTTGAACTACTGCCCACCTAGTATACCCTTTCCTTTCCTAGCCTGAATGCCCTCACGCTCCGAATCTACAATAAAACCAAACCTTAATCAGATTCTCATCTCTCGTTCCCGGAATGATCACTCTATACGATAACTCAATTATATCCTTGACTCGAGTATACGAATATAGCTTATACACATAAGCACATAGCACATAGCATATAGCATAAACCTTTTCTCGCAACTTTTATATCCTTAACAACCAAAGCGTACTTGCTTAATCTTAGCTATTTCTCAAATCACACTAATATAACTTTACGAATACATGATTTATTCACAACCAAATATTTACGACCAAAGCTATCACTTATAGCTCTTTTTTAATATCAAACGATTTAATTCCCTTTTTCTTTACTCCTTAATTCGAACCAAACATACAAAACACATCCACATATATTCAATTTCAATCTCACACAATCATGCACAACTAATGCAATTTACAAGATTCATTTACTCACTTTAACCTTATCCTTTTTAATCAAAAATCCGAATCACAAACACATTAAGAGTCAAATCAACAACTTCTTTTAATCATCCAAAATTCGAACATAAACACTACCCCATCTTTATCATGCAATCAAGTTCTCACTAGCCGTTAATATAATTGACAAAAACCAACTTAATTCCTCTTTTTATTCCTTAGTACCCATTCGGGTTTTCCATAAATCAAACATGCAAGAATGGATTTTGATATGCAAGGTTATATATCACATTTCCCACTTGTTTTAGTCCTTAACTAGATCATTCCATTCACTTAAACACCAAAACCAAACATTACCTAGTGACTTTAGCTTTAATCAATTCATTCAATCAACAAAACATCTACTTAATCACCAAATTATCCCCTTTAAAGTTTATTTTCCATTCGGCAAGAACATGATTTACAACTCAAGGACTAAACATTGACATGCACCACTTGATCTTCTTTAAAACTAACATGCAATCACTCTTTAGGCTATATAAGCTTAGTGTTCACCAAGATCACTTACAAAAATCAAATTCCTCTTTTAATTAGCATATAGCCGAAGTAAAAACTCACATGCAAACCTTAATTTTTGATTTTTCCAAACAACAATCACTTACACATATCCATTTACTTCCTAAAATAATCAATGAAATCATTTTATCAATCACATATTCGAGTTTCAACACCAAGAAACAAAACCCTTCTTCAAGCTTTCAAGAACCATAACATGCAAAGCTAAAATCAAATTATCATATCATAGATACTCCACCGGCTCTCCTTTGGATCATGGCCGGTGGTGGTCGAACTTGAGAGAGCCCATAACGGGTCTCCTCTCGAGTTTATGACCCCAAAAGTGCTTGAATTCACTCTCATGGTTTTGCATCAAGAAATTATTTTCCTTGAACACCACCATAGTGATTAACCAACAAAACTTCTATAAACACTTACATGCAAATAGGAATCGAAGAGTATACCGAAAATAAAGTCTAAAGGTAGCAATATCTTTGAGTTTGGATGAGATTTGAGGGTTGCATGCAAGTGAAGGAGATGAGAGATGGAGAGAGCCGAGAGAGAGAGTGAGAGTGTTCGAGAGAAAGAAAATAAAGAGAAGGGAAGGGGAGAGTGAGTGCACGGGAGGACAAAGAAAAAAAGGGGAGGGAAGTGGGTTTATATACCACTAAAAACAAGGGCAAATTTGTAATCTACTAATTCCATTTCATGCTCATAGTCCTTTTCTTTTTACTCAAATGCAACAAAATTTAAATATAAAATGTATCTCTCTCGGGAAGTCGAGATTTATTGAAAATGACAATTTTAATATGTAGGCCTTGAAATTAGCTTTTTAACCATTACTCATAATAGATTTTTGAGCAAGCTCTAATAATAACATTTTCCACATAAAATTAATTTAAAAATGCAAAGACCAACAATTCAATTCACTCATCATTTTAAAAAGTCTCTGGGACTACTAAGAAGATATCAGAACAAATCCCATGTTTTTATCTTACTCGAATGATTTTATAAAATGCGCGAAGGTTAATTAAACCTTTATTTAAGTTACATAATCCCTTTAAAATTCATAAAATTGTCACAGAACATATAGTCATGCCACAGTCAACAATCTCACATATATAATCACGTAATGACTCAGGTTTGATCATAGAATTTATCATTCTTTAATCTTTATCATCTTTACGCGTACCGGGTCAAGTTCAGCCTGACGGCCCGACGCTCAGCGTTTCGATTGCGCTTCTCATTATCATTATCAATCAACACATCACTTAGGACGAAATACTTTATTCAAACATTCAGTTCATTCAATCACACATACTTTACATTTTATATTATTTATCTCCCTATTAGGACAGGTTTCGTTCTACCTGATGGCCCGACACCACAGCTTAACTTCTAAGCTGACTCTTTAAATTGAAACATTTTTATTTACGCTCCCATACTCTAATATACAGAAAAGACAATTAATCATCACTTAGTCACATAATTATAATCACATCACATAACACATACTTTATTGACTTAATTACGTCGCAAAATTCTCAGTCGTCACACATTGTATCTTTACAATCTTCTGGCTAAGCGCTTTCTCACTCAAAAACACCACTACCTGCTCTGGCAACCGGAAGCCCTCAACACGGTAGGGACCACCAGTACGCTCTTACGAGCAGTGCGCCTAAGCCTGACCATCTTCTTGCTTAACTGCCATGGTTAGATTAAAATAAAACATATGAGTATAAAACTCAGCAAGTAACTATAAAGCAGTTCTACGATATAAAATCCACAATATACTTTACCAATCTCAGGGCATTCTACTTTATTTGTTCTAGGTGGCAGATTTCCATCTTTCGGGTTATGAAAGGGTTATGAAGGAAAAAATGTGGGGCTTTCAAGGAACAAGGCTCGAAGCAGGGTGAAAGCTGACATTCATCACAAATCATTAAAGGATCAAATAGATCTTTCAAAAAGAAAAGCAACAATATTTCACTATATGGAACCAATTATATGATCAACAGATTAAAATCAGGGTTCACGAGCTTTAAGATTCACAATATCACAATCAACTCTTTTCAAAGCAATATAAACCATTTTCATTTTTTTCAAAGAATCAATTACTGAGTAGGAAGTTTCAATTCCTTTTTAAAATCAATATAGAACCCTTGATTGGACCACTTTATCTTTTTATTTTATTATAATACGGGTGATCAGCCCGTACCGACCTCCATCCGGTCTTTAAGGTACCATACGGCATAATTTCAGCCTTAAACTGGACTAGCCCCGCTAGCCTCTTACAATGACTGGACTAGTCCCATTAGCCTCTTACGTCCAATCCAATCCATCAGGAATTCATTTGGAAAACCTTGAGTTGGAAAAAGTAGGTTTTCTAAATTCATTTTATCATTACAAAGAATATGAAATCATTCGGACTCTTTCAAGTCGAACTCATTCTTAGATTCAATTTCAAGAATTCAAAGTTAAGGAAATGAATCAAGGATAACAAGATGAATTCTAGGGGTTTTGAATCATTGATAACAAGATACTTAAGTTAAAAGAATCAGACTGTTCCAAGGATCAGTAGGGATATGGTGATCAAAGAATATGGCATCATTACAAGGGGTTCGTAAAGGTAATTATAGGGTTTATAACAGTTCATGGCATAACAAATAATTTGAATAGAAAAGATAGGTTACCAAAGGGTTGAATCAATAAGCTTATCAGTAACAGTTTTACAAGATCAAAGACAGGGTATCTCAAATCGATATCAGGGGTTCATCATTTTAACAGTTCAATACTCTACATGGTATGAACAACATTCTCTCTATAACCATTTACACAAGTAATTAGAGTTACTTGCCTGAATTCGCTTTCCTGTTTCACAAAGGTTGAACTACTGCCACCTAGTATACCTTTCCCTTTCCTAGCCTGAATGCCCTCACGTTCCGAATATACAATCAAAACCAAAACCTCAATTAGTTCTCAACTCTCATTCCCGGAACGTTCACTCAATACGATAGCTCGATTATACTTCTGACTCGAACTATAACGAGTATAGCTTATATACACACATGCACATAGCACATAACACATTCTTTTCTCATACCTTTATATCTCTATATATATACTCGATCACCAACTTATACTCGCTAAATCTTGACTATTCTCCAATCAAACATTTATAACTCATACGAACACACAATTTCATTCATAGCTAATTACTTACGACCATAACTATCACTTATAGCTTTTAAAATCAATCAACTCAATTTCCCTTTTCTTTTATCCTTATTCGAACCAAAACACAATCCATCAAGCAAAATCAAAGATTTTCACATATAAACACTCAATCATTCTTCAATTACCAAAATCAAGTTTTGACCTTTATTTCCTATGGCCTATGCGGCCTTAACACTTATCACAATCAGAGAATCAAAACATGCAAAGCCCTTATTTGACATGCATCAAGTATATCAATCCCAACTAGTTTAATTTCATTCTTACAACTCATTTAAACTCATTATTCAAACGTAATCATGGATGTTCACCTCAATTTAACCTTAATTCAACTTACTCGAGTAGAAACATTCGAAATTTCCAAGAATCACACATGCATGCATCAATTTGGACTATAACTCATTCTAATTACTTTATAATTTATAAAACAATCATCAATAGATCATTTGCACAACAATCACAGATTTTCCAAAAAAACAAGAACCATTCAGCCTCTTCTAAGAATCCTCACATGCAAACTCAATTTCAAACTTTTGCATCTTTAATCACACTAATCTCTTAACATTAAGCTAGATTAACATTCATAATCAACAAGAATCAACTCATCAACTTGTAAACTACAAAACCATTCGGCCTTTCAAAAGAAACCACATGCAAACACAAAATAATTGATTAAATACTAGAGCTCGGTGTTTAACATCATTGCTCACCACCAGTTCACCGGAGTTCATCACCGGTGGCGGTGGCATCACGGTGGTGCCCCCATATGGGGGTTTCCAACCTTCAACCACCGATTTTCTCAAGTGATTACATACATGCAAGCACTCATCTTCACTTTAAATCATTCAAGAACCAAAACCCTTTTGTTTTCATGAAAACCGAATTCAAAACCACCAAATCCAACTTTAGTTTTTCTCAAAAACTTGAAGATAGTGACATGCATGTCTGTATATAGGTAGATATCACAAATCTCACACAATCATGGTTCTATAACCGAAAAAGAGTGAAGAACAAGTGAGAGATTGAAGAGAGAGTGTACCGAGAGTGAGAGAGAGAGAAATCCCGAGAGGGATGAAATGAGAGATAAAGAAAGAGAAGAGAGAAGCTTGGGTAAAAAGAAAGAAAAGAGGAGGTGGGTGAGATTATATACTACCAAGGAAGGGGTAGTATGGTAATTAGGTATCTCATTTCTGATTCACTTTTATTCTTAAAAGAAAATGAATTTGATTTGTAAATGTCTCTCTCGGAAAAGATGAATTTGATACGAATGATAATTTTAAAATGTAGATCTCGAAATTAGCTTTCTAACCATTACTCATAATAAGATTTTGAGCGTACGGTTGATTTTATGATTTTTACAAGTTTGTGCTAATAATAACATTTTATCCCATAAAAATCAATTTAAAATGCAACAATCACCTAATAAATCCGTCCATCATTTTTTAGAAAGTATACAGGATTATTACGAAGATAACAGAATAAATCTCATGTAGTTATCTTACTCAGATAATTTTATAAAAATGAGCGAAGGTTAAATAAACCTTATTTAAATCAATTAATTCCCTTAAATCCATAAAATATCAACATATCACGTAATCATGCATACGAACAAGAAACACATATACGAGCACATCAAAACTCATGTCTGATCATAGAAATTATGCTTTTTAATATTATCCCTTTTACCGCATTCCGGGTCACGTTCTGCCTGACGGCCCGACGCTCAGCGTTTCAAATTACGCTTCTCATTATCATTATCGACCGACACGTCACTAGGATGCAATACTTCATTTAACATTCATTTCACACAATCATTCATATTTCACATTTTTATACTTTAAATCCTTATCAGGACGAGTTCCGTTTTACCTGACGGCCCGACAACACAACTTAACACCTAAGCTGACTCTTTTAATTGGAACGCTTTTACTTATGCTCCTAGATTCTAATATACGGTAACGACAATTAGCCATCACTTAATCACATAAACATATCACTTCATATAAATCATATTTATTGACTTAATTACGTCACAAACTTCTCAGTCGTCACATTACCGTTGCCGGTGATGAGCTCCGGCGAGCCCGCAGTGGACTGTGATGCTTGCCCTGAGGTCCTAAAAATCTATATTACAACTAAAATAGATAAAGCATGTCAATTGCTATGAAAAATTTGAAGTATTAAATTCGAAATATTAAGTTTTATTAAGTGGTTTGGTTTTTAATTAGGGTTAGTTTCATAATTGTAAATTTGGAAAGCGAAGAAATTCAGGCTAGAAAAAAAAAATATGTCGTAGGTGGCAATAGCTCGAATACCGTAAAACAGGAAGCCTTTCTTGAGGCAAGTACCTCTACCTTATACTATGAAGTGATTATAGAGAGATTATTGATGTTATGCACTGATAGAGTAAAGACCCTTCGTAAAACTGTATTGATCCTGTGCTAAACCCTGATAGTAACTCCTTATTTCAAGAACTTATCCCCGTTTTCATATATTTGCTATCATTATGTTCCTGGACCCTAAGAGTCAAAATGAATCTTTCATATTTCATACCTTGATAACCTAGGTCCCATGATAATAACTTGTACCTTGTTTAAGTGGCGTTCTTGGGAACTATCCTCATAACAGCTTGTTATACCTGCTTAAATGTTTGCTCATTTCCCTTAACTTACGATCCCTTTTATTTCCAATTTTTTTATTCCACTTTAATTCTTGAATTGAACCTAAAATGACTTTGTGACTTGAACGAGTCCAAATGATTTCATGTATTGGTAATGTTTAAATGAATATAGTTAAAACTTCTTTGCCCTCTAGTATAAAGGTTTTCCAATGAATTTCTAAGATTGGATTAGAGACGTAAGAGGATAGTGGGACTAGTCCAGTCACTAAGAGACTAACGGGGCTAGTCCACTATAAGGCTGAAATAATGCCATAGGTACCTTATAACCGGATGGAGGTTAGTACGGGGTAGATCACCCGTTATTATATTTTAAAGATGAATATTTCAATCAAGTGTTCTTTGTTGTTAAATAACAAAGTAAAAGTTTTTATAAATGTTGCAAAAAGCGTAATGCTTTATCTTTTGATTTGAAATTGAATAGTTTGGAATTGAATCTTCTTTGGAGTTCTGAAAACTATTCGAGAACCCTGTCATTTTCTTTTATATTTGTGCTCAGAGCTTGGATTGGATTTTCTCTTAAAGTATGAACTTCTCTGAGAACCCTATCGATTGATCTTGAGAAATGTTGATTATCCTGACTCGAATCTTGAAAGCCTTTAAAACCCTCATTGAAGCCCTTTTCCAGAAAATTGATAGAATGCTGCCACCTAGTTTACTGGTTATAGGATGCCTTAGTTATTGTGTTATGCTGATATTTAGAATTGTTTATATAGTTTACTTGCTGAGCTTCTTTGCTCATTTATTTGTGTAATCTAAAAATGGCAGTTAAGCAAGGGGATGTCCCAAACTTAGGCGCACCACTCGCAAGAGCGTTCCAAGTCAGAATCGAATAATTTGGTTTTTAATATAAAGGTTGTAATAATATTATTCTGGTTGGTAGTTGTAATCTTATCTCATACTTTATTCCTGTTTAGATCCTATGAGTTTCGGGGTTTATTATATTTCCTTCTATTATTATATGAGTTTATTGGTGTTGTGGTTTTTCATTTCTAAACCCCGAGATTGAGGGTGTCCACAAGTGGTATCAGAGCTACATGATTTAGTCCCCTGAGACAAGTTAGGATAAAAGGGTAATATGGGTGATTAAATAATACGAGAGTGTTCAACTCATATAGAGTTGAGTAAGACTACTAGGTGTCGACTAAGTAAGTGAATAGGTCAAGATAGTAATTATAGTTAGGGCATTGATTCAGTTGGAGGTTTTATTTAACCCTAATGCTATTTCTTGGCTGCTGTTTTATGTTTTATCTCAGGACCCTGATAGTAGTTCAGATGATAGTGGTTTTGATTCGACTCCTCTTGCCAGCCCTCCTGGTTCACCAGTAGACTCTTTTCCACCCCCAACTATGGAGCCCCAGTACATTAGTTCAGACTTTGAGGAGGATCCTCTGAGGACAGTGTTGCCCTTATGCCTGTTTCTCCCTTAATACCAACCAGATTTGGGAGCAACTAAAAGGGAAAGAGAAGCAACTAAAAGGGAAAGTGAAGGGAAGAAAATGAAGTTTGAGGATTCAGAACCGGACCAAAGAAACTCTAAGTTTAGAGGAAAGTTTGGGAGGAATGTTAGCAATGCTAGACTGAAATTCCAGAAGTTTAAGCCTCAAAATGGGAATCAAAAGAATCGTTTCCAGAAAGCCGGACAACCAACAAGAGATAATAGACCCCAGATATAAGAATGCAATAATTGTGGAAAAAGACACCCTGGAAGATGTAATAAGCTCAACGTGACATGTTTTAAGTGTAACCAGAAAGGTCATTACTCATCAGAATGCACAAATGGTGTAGGGATGCCAGAAATAACTTATTTTAAGTGCGGGAAAGTTGGCCATATGGCAAGGAATTGCAAGGAGCCTTTTCAGAATGCAAATGTTTAAGGATTGCTGGACCACCGCCTTTACCAGCACAATCAGTTCAGCAAAGGGCACGGACGTTCAACATGATAATGAAAGATGCAATGCAGGACGCGGATGTGGTAGCAGGTACGCTTGCTATAAATTCAGTAGAAGTTAAAACGTTAATGTATTCTGGAGATACTAGATCATTATTTCCGAAAGTGTTGTTGATAGACTAAAGTGCGTTGCGTACCCTTTAGAATCTAATTTGATTATATAAGTAGCGAACAAGGAAAGTGTTGCTGCCAATAGAATTTGTCCTAGTTGCGATATAGTAAAAGAAGGTCGACATTTTTCTGCCAACTTAATACCGTTTAAGTTAGGAGAATTTGAAGTTATTGTCGGAATAGATTGGTTAGCGAACCACGATGCGCCGATCGAATGTAGAAGTAAGAAAGTGAAATTGAGGACCAAGGATGGAACTAAGGTGATATATAAAGGAAAGAAGTAAGATCGGAAATTTCTAACAGTAATTCTGACAAGAAGATTGTTACGACAAGGATGCGAAGCTTATTTGGATCATGTAAAGGATGTAAAGAAGGAATCCTTCTGGATTGAGGACATTCCTGTGGTTAAAAAGTTTCCCGATGTATTTCCCGATGAATTACCTGGATTACCTCCGGATCGAGAGATTGAATTCACGATTGATTTGGCTTCTAGAACGGAACCAGTTTCGAAAGCTCCTTATCGAATGGCGCCCATTGAAATGAAGGAATTGGCGACAAATTGCAAGAATTGTTAGATAAAGGAGTTTTCGACCGAGTGTGTCCCGGGGTGCACCAGTGCTGTTCGTGAAGAAGAAAGATGGAAGTATGAGATTATGTATCGATTATCGCAAACTCAATAAGTTGACTATCAAGAATAAGTACCCTCTACTGCGAATTGATGATTTGTTAATCAACTGAAAGGAGCTACATGTTTCTCGAAGATCGATTTAAGATAAGGATATCACAATTGAAGATTAAGGCGGAAGATATACCCAAGATGACATTTTGAACGAGATACGGACGTTATGAGTTCTTGGTAATGGCATTTGGATTGACAAATGTGCCAGTTGCTTTTATGGATCTTCTGAATCGACTATTTAAGAATTACTTGGACAAGTTCGTAACAGCATTCATTGACGATATTTGATTTATTAAAGACGGAAGTGGAACACGTGGAACCTTTGAATATTCTTTGGAAATTCTGAGGAAAGAGAAGTTGTACACAAAGTTTTCTAAATGTGAATTTTGGTTAGAGGAAGTTCAGTTTCTTGGACACGTAGTCAACTGTGAAAGCATCAAAGGAGATCCTACAAAGATCAAAGCTATTATGAATTGGGAAAGACCAAAGAGTACAACAGAACTAAGAAGTTTTCTAGGATTGGCTAGATATTATCGGCGATTCGTTCAAGATTTTTCTAAGATTGCAGTTCCTGCTAAGCTGACAAGGAAAAATGAAAATTTGTTTGGAAAATAAGTGTGAAGAAAGCTTTCAGGAACTAAGAAAAAGATTAGTTTCAACACCAGTATTGGTTCTACCTGATGAGAAAGGCGAGTTTGTGATATATAGCGATGATTCGTATAAAGGATTAGGTTGTGTGTTGATGCACCATGGAAATGTGATAGCCTATGCATCACGTCAATTGAAGCTGCATGAGCAGAAATATCCTACGCATGATTTAGAATTAGCAGCGATTATGTTTGCTCTTAAGATTTGGAGACACTATCTATACGGAGAAAAGTATGAAATTTATATGGACCACAAGAGATTGAAGTACATCTTTACGCAGAAAGAGTTGAATATGAGACAAAGGAGATGGTTGGAATTAATCAAGGACTACGACTGTACGATAAATTATCATTCAAAAGGCGAATATTGTAGAGGATGCGTTAAGCCGCAAAGAAAGATTGAATGTGTTAACTTCGTCTGCCAAATTGATCAAGAAATTTGAGAAGTTGGAAATAGAGATACAACTCCCGAGATTAACAAAGGAAGTGATATAAATAATGAAATTTCAGCCAGAGATCCCCGAAAAGATTCGATGTTGTCAGGAACAAGTGATGGATCACGAGAAGGATAAATTGTCAGGAGAAGAGATTAAGGCTCAAAAGAATGATAAAGGAATATAAAGAGTTTGTACGTGTATTTGGATTCCTAATATTACAGAGTTAAGGCACGAGATTCTACACGAAGCGCATAATTCGAGATTTTTGATTCATCCTGGAAGAAAATGTACAAGGATCTGAAAGAGATCTATTGGTGGCCAAACATGAAAAAGGAAATTTCAGAGTGGATAAGCAAGTGCTATACGTGTCAAAGAGTAAAGGCAAAACACCAGCGACCGAGTGGATTGCTTCAACCACTAGACATACCTGAATGGAAGTGGGAGGATATTACGATGGATTTCATGGTAGGATTACCAATGACCAAGGCTAATCATGATGCGATTTGGGTGATTATTGAACGACTGACAAAGTCAGCGCATTTTTTTCCAATCAACGAAAGATTTTATTTAGAACGGTTAGTTAAGTTGTATCTAGACGAAATCGTAATGCATCATGGAGTACCGGTATCTATCGTGTCTGATAGAGATCCAAGATTTAACTCAAGATTTTGATGACAATTTCATGATCATTTGGGTACAAAGTTAAAAATGAGCACCGCGTATCATCCGCATACAGACGAACAAAGTGAAAGAACTATTTAGACGATTGAAGATATGTTGAGAACCTGTGCGTTGGATTTCAAGGAAAATTGGGATGGCCATTTTTCCCTGATAAATTTTTCATACAACAACAATTATCACGCAAGTATTAGAATGCTGCCTTATGAAGCATTGAATGGAAGAAAATGTAGATCCCTTACATATTGGGATGAAGTTGGCGAGCGCAAGGTGTTTAGTCCCAAAACTGTTCAACAAATAAGGAAAAGTGGAAGTGATTCGTAAAAGGCTGATAGCTGCTCAAGATTGACAAAGGAAATATGCAGACCAAAATTGAAAGGATATGGTATTCGCACCCGGAGACAAAGTGTTGATAAGGATATCTCCATGGAAAGGCTTATCCAGATTTGGAAAGAAAGGAAAGCCGAGTCCCATATATATTGGACCATTCGAAGTGTTAAAGAAAGTCAGAAAAGTAGCATACGAGTTAGCGTTACCTCCGCAAAGGCAACAACTCCATAACTTATCCACATATCTCTTTAAAAAAGTACAATGCATATGTTAGTCACGTAATTGAGTTGGAACCCGTGGAAATTCAGCAAGACTTGTCCTATGTAGAAACAACCCGTTCAGATCTTAGATCGGAAAGTAAAAGCGCTTCGAAATAAGATTGTACCATTATTTAGAATTTTTGGAGAAATCCTAAGGTCGAGAAATCAACTTGGGAATTAGAAAGTGAATGCGTGAGAAATAGCCCAATTTGTTTGTTTAAGTTAGATTCTGAGAACATAATCCTTTTCAGGGGGTAGATTGTAACGACTGGATTTTCGCGATGTATTTATATGAATAAAATATAGTTTGTGATATAATTGTGGACTATATGGATTTGTGTGTGAATAAATATAAAGTTATATAATTTGTGGCTTATGTGTAATTTCCATATAATAGTGAAAGGAACGCAAGATGTCTCGTTCCAGTTTTATGAGTCAGCTGAAGACATAAGCTATGTTTTGTCGGGCCGTCAGGTAGAACGGGACCCGTTATCTGAAAGAAGGATTTAAAGAAAAAAGGATTCAAAATAAGATAATTTGTGGATTGTGTTGAGTTATGGTATTAATGTGTAATCCGTGTACCTATGATTTATTGGATTCATATTTGAAAAGAGTTATACTGTTATTTGAATTATCAAGTAATTATTACTCGCGTAATCAGCTATTAAAAAGGGGAATGATGTGCTAAGGTGTACAAATATGGAATGTGTTTGATGTTATTGTATGAATATATGTTATTTTAATATACAAGTGTGAATATGTGATTTACGAGTTTTTAAATATTTTTCAAATGATTATCTTGTAAAAATAAGGATTTATTGATCCTTATATATTTTTATAAAATTATTAAAATATGATCAATGTGCGAAATTTGTTTTATTATCTGTGGAATAGTCCTAGACACTTTTTAAAAAATGGTAGTTGTATTTATTTTGATATTTTGGTATTTTAAAATGATTTTTCAGAGTTATTTTTATTATCTGTGAGTTATATGTAAAATCCATAGAAATTAAACCGTTCGCTAAAATATTATTCTAAAATTATCCAAGGATAAATATTTTCATAAAATTTATTTTAAAAATGAGTATTGCAATTAAATCCATGTTTTCTATTATTTAACAATTTATGATTCAATTTTCTTTTAGAATATTCAAAAAAATCAGAAAATAGAATAAAAAGTAAAAGGGCAAAGGACATTCTTGCCTCTGCCCTTTTCTATATAAAGAGCAGACTCCTTTTTTTTCCAGGTGGAACCATTTCTCTTTCTCGGTCTCTTTCATTTCTCTCCCTCGCTCGGTATCTTCTCTCCTCCTTTTCTCTCTTGTTTTTCATCCTTTGTTGAATCCGAGACCACTTGTGTGTTGGTGTAATAACCCCAAATTTTGGAAATTTTGAAACCCTGATAAATAGTAACTCTTTGCTGATGATGCTGATTAAGGAAAATTATTAGACCACGCTATATAGGAGTACTGTTATGGAAATTCTAAGATCGTATTGGTACTTCATAAAGTAAATGAGTGTATGTAAATGTCGTTAGAATTCGAATCCGGACACTTTGATTTTTTCCCCGAAAATCCATCAGATACCGAAAGAATTGAGTATAAGGTAACATGATTAAAATGATTTAAATTCAAGGATAATAAGGGAGGATCACAATCATAAAATGAATATAAAATATTGAGAAAGGTTTAGGGAAACCCAAGTAATAAGATCTCGGATATGATCCCTCAAACGACGAACGAAAACGAAAGTTAAGCGAACCGTATAACAGATAAGCGGTAATTAGCCAAGTAATTAAGCACTAATCAAGTAAATAGCACAAGATGAAATCATCAAGCCTTAGAGAATTGACATGTGGCAAGTTGATGACATAAGGAAGGTGATGTAAGCATGGTTAATAGATATTTGTGCAAGTTGACAAGTAACCAAGCTAAACACCACACAAATCACCAAAACAAATCAAAGAAGCTTTTCCATTTTCTCCATTTCCTCATTTTGCTGTGGGCCAAAATAATACCAGCAACCTTCAAACTGCCATATCTCCTTCTATACTCATTCAAATATTATGTTCTATAGCTCGTTGAAAAGGTATTGAGATGACCTACAACTCTTGTTCACAAGTCTCGTCCAAATAATCATGGTAACACCCTCATTCTTACAGTTCTTTAAATCGGACTAATTGTAACTCCAAAAGTTCTAACTCATTTCTTGAACTCCTTTGCAAGTTTGAACATGATAAACATAGATCAAGGCTCTCTTAAGGATTACAATATCTTGTAAGTGGTTTAAGGATCTAAGAAAGGTATAAACTTCATCTAGCTTTGAGTTTATGATTCCATTAAGTTTTATTGAAGCATTGTTAGTATTAAGGCTTGATCTTTGATTATAAGTAGTTTTGGTGGATTTGTATTGGTTTTGAATATTGGGTCTTTGATTGGTTGGATAAATTGGTAAAACTTGGAGTTGGGGACTGAGTTTGTAGTATGATGGTTGAATATTGTTGTGTTGATGGTTGTGAGTGAATTGATGAGGATTTAGAGTGGTAATTATTTTGGGAATCTTGTAAACATAGCCGTCATAATTCCCATTTTCCTTAGACTATTTTTGCATGAATCTTGGCCCAGAGAACTCACTGTAAGATTCTGACCTTTGCCGTTTTTTAGCTAGATCATGTCGTAAACTTTGTTTTGGTATGTGGTTCGCTTAGATCCGATTTACGGTTTAGGAGAAATACCGTTTTAAGTAATGGTATTTCGTGAACGAACCCTTACCCCTCGCTTAACTTTGAAACCTTGTTCAAGGCCCTTAAAAGACTAATTGGATTATGAAACAATTATGTAAGGTGGGTTAGGTAGTTAGTAAAGTACTCGCGAAAGAGTTGCCTTAAAATTCGTAACATATAATTTATTAAAATTGGTGGAGCCGAGGGTACGCAAGTGATTAAGGCAAATCGTTAATCGTATAAGCGACTGAAAGCGACCGTTAGGGTATGAGTGAGTTTTGACTAGTTTCTTAAGTGACCGTGGTCTAATTCCGGCTTATGTTGTTGTTCATAGTTACCGGACCCACTCTAAGCTTAAGTCTTCCCCCGGAACGCTCAGGCAAGTTTTCTACCCGTTATACTGTTGTTGTGATGTAATATATTGATGCATTATCTTGAGATAAGTGCCTGGTTATTATTAGCAAAGTCTTGCGATATATTGGAGCATGTTGATATGATATATATATATATTTATATATGCATGCCTGTTTCTTAATCTTGATATCTTGTTATCGATTCAATTGTTTATAAACTGAATAATACCTATGCTAGAGATAGGCATTATTTGTGTATACCCTTAGTATAGGGGACCCAGAGTTGAACATTTTCCTAAAACCGGGAGGCGAGGTTCCCTAGTATATATTATATAGTTTTCTATAACTATTTATCGAATAAGGTATATTCGATGGTTTTGAATAATAATCAAACTTATTTTCGATTATTCAAATAAATATCGTACTTTCGTATAAGTATATCTTTTGTTATTTTATTATTCGTTTCAAGTATGAGTTTTAAAACTTCTACTTCAATTATTTTTATAAAGATTATTCTTTGTGGGAATATTATTTAAATAATAATATTAAGATATTTTCTAACACCCGGGACTGATTTATTTTATTAAATCATCATTAATCTAAACATTTTTAAAATGTTTTCGAGTCTTCAAAATGATTTTAAAAGTTAGAGCGGATCCCAAAACTCGAAGGGGATTTAAATACTCGCTTAAAAATATGAGGGATCCGGCTCTGTGGTGTATTTTATATTCGCAACGAGGTTGCGGTTTTGATAAAAGAATTTAATTACTTGCCCAACATTCGGGAAGTAAGTCCATCTAATTGAGTCGGCATAAGCGATAGGCCGGGGTACGGTCTATCAAAGTGTAAATGGCTGGGTGGCAGTCCATCAACGCATAAGAGGCTGGGTGGCGGTCGAGCACAAGGCCCTAGTGCGGCCAGGGTGATGACCGGTGGGGGATTCATTCATCTACTAGTAGAAAATGTTACTTAATTGATATCTTTTCCTGATCAACAAGATATCGGGTTTATGCCAAAGTTTTTCTTCTTTCCAAATTCATTGGGTATTATAATTCTGTTTATACTTTTTATAACATAGGTTTTCAAGGAAAGTATGAGAGATATATATAGGTGTATATATCTATCGGGACTTAATGAAGTATCTCGTAACTTCATTTCTTTTGAATGATATTTCAAAGATTGAACCTATTCAAGTCTTATCTGGTAATCTCATCTATGTGATGAACTTTTGAAACTGATTATACCTTGAACGATGATAGTTCAAGTAGTATTCGGAAAAGATATAAGTATATTGGAGTATCTTGTAACTTCATCTTTTCAACTTATATCTAGTTAATGATTATCTTATGCATGACAAAGATTTTCAGAAAAACGTTGAAACAAGGTTAGATATATGAGATCACCTTACAATGATATATTTTTTTATAGTTATAAACTGGAACTCTGTGTATAATATGCATGGAAGAGGACTTCCAAGATTTTGAAAAGTATATATACATATATATTGAATATTTTGTAACTTGGTCGCGATGGGATATCAAACTTGGTTCATTTCTTCTTAACCAAGACTTTCATGAGTACTATGAGAATGCTCATATATTGTTAATTATTATGCATATTATTTTGATGGGTTTTTTGCTCACCCTTGCTTTCTTCTTTCATCACACAACAACAGATAGATAAGATGAACATGACCAAGCTCCCAATTCGCGAGTGGATAGGAAACGTTCCGCAGTTTCCGGTAGGCGTTGATGTCGCTGTAGCTGAGGTAGGAACTACCAATAGGCTATGATTTCAAATTTTGATGTACCAGACTTATGTATATTTATGAATTATAATAATGGCAAGGAATATGTAAATTTATTCAGAAACCCTTTTGAGGTGTAATGACTTATAATTGTGGAATAAAATGACTCATTTGGGTACAAAGTTGAAAATGAGCACCGCGTATCATCCGCATACAGACGGACAAAGCGAAAGAACTATTTAAACGATTGAAGATATGTTGAGAACCTGTGCGTTGGATTTCAAGGAAAATTGGGATGGCCATTTTTCCCTGATAAATTTTTTATACAACAACAGTTATCATGCAAGTATTAGAATGCCGCCTTATGAAGCATTGAATGGAAGAAAATATAGATCCCCTACATATTGGGATGAAGTTGGCGAGCACAAGGTGTTAGTCCCAGAACTAGTTCAACAAATGAAGGAAAAAGTGGAAGTGATTCGTAGAAGGCTGATAGCTGCTCAAGATCGACAAAGGAAATATGCAGACCAGAATCGAAAGGCTATGGTATTCGCACCAGGAGACAAAGTGTTGATAAGGATATCTCCATGGAAAGGCTTATCCAGATTTGGAAAGAAAGGAAAGCCGACTCCCAAATATATTGGACCATTCGAAGTGTTAAAGAAAGTCAGAAAAGTAGCATACGAGTTAGCGTTACCTCCGCAAAGGCCACAACTCCATAACTTATTCCGCATATCTCTTTTAAAAAAGTACAATGCATATGTTAGTCACGTAATTGAGATGGAACTCGTGGAAATTAAGCAAGACTTGTCCTATGTAGAACAACCCGTTCAGATCTTAGATCTGAAAGAAAAAGCGCTTCGAAATAAGATTGTACCATTTGTTAGAAGTTTTTGGAAAAACAAATAGGTTTTCTAAAATTCATTTTATCATTACCAAGCATTTGAAATCATTCGAACTCTTTCAAGTCGAAACTCATTCTTAATTCAGATTTTAAGGAAACAAAGTTCAGGGAGTGATTCAAAGATACGCAAGGAACAATTCATAAAAATTCTGTATCAGGGATAACAAAACACTTAAGTTAGAAGGACCAACATTTGTTTAGGGATCAATAGGGTGATCAGGAAGAACAGGGTATCATTAGACAGGGTTAACAAGGATAATAAGCGGGTTGAATATATTCATGGCTCAATACATAATTTGAACAGGAAGGACATATTATCAAATGGTGGAATCAATAAGCTTATCAATAACAGATTATCAGAACAAGGGTACTTCAAATCAATATCAGGGTTTCATAATTAAACAGTTCAATACTCTACATGGTATGAACAACATTCTCTTTATAACCATTTACACAAGTAATCAGAGTTACTTGCCTGGATTTGCTTTCCTGAAGGTTGAACTACTGCCACCTAGTATACCCTTTCCTTTCCTAGCCTGAATGCCCTCACGCTCCGAATCTACAATAAAACCAAACCTTAATCAGATTCTCATCTCTCGTTCCCGGAATGATCACTCTATACGATAACTCAATTATATCCTTGACTCGAGTATACGAATATAGCTTATACACATAAGCACATAGCACATAGCATATAGCATAAACCTTTTCTCGCAACTTTTATATCCTTAACAACCAAAGCGTACTTGCTTAATCTTAGCTATTTCTCAAATCACACTAATATAACTTTACGAATACATGATTTATTCACAACCAAATATTTACGACCAAAGCTATCACTTATAGCTCTTTTTTAATATCAAACGATTTAATTCCCTTTTTCTTTTACTCCTTAATTCGAACCAAACATACAAACACATCCACATATATTCAATTTCAATCTCACACAATCATGCACAACTAATGCAATTTACAAGATTCATTTACTCACTTTAACCTTATCCTTTTTAATCAAAAATCCGAATCACAAACACATTAAGAGTCAAAATCAACAACTTCTTTTAATCATCCAAAATTCGAACATAAACACTACCCCATCTTTATCATGCAATCAAGTTCTCACTAGCCGTTAATATAATTGACAAAAACCAACTTAATTCCTCTTTTTATTCCTTAGTACCCATTCGGGTTTTCCATAAATCAAACATGCAAGAATGGATTTTGATATGCAAGGTTATATATCACATTTCCCACTTGTTTTAGTCCTTAACTAGATCATTCCATTCACTTAAACACCAAAACCAAACATTACCTAGTGACTTTAGCTTTAATCAATTCATTCAATCAACAAACATCTACTTAATCACCAAATTATCCCCTTTAAAGTTTATTTTCCATTCGGCAAGAACATGATTTACAACTCAAGGACTAAACATTGACATGCACCACTTGATCTTCTTTAAAACTAACATGCAATCACTCTTTAGGCTATATAAGCTTAGTGTTCACCAAGATCAACTTACAAAAATCAAATTCCTCTTTTAATTAGCATATAGCCGAAGTAAAAACTCACATGCAAACCTTAATTTTTGATTTTTCCAAACAACAATCACTTACACATATCCATTTACTTCCTAAAATAATCAATGAAATCATTTTATCAATCACATATTCGAGTTTCAACACAAGAAACAAAACCCTTCTTCAAGCTTTCAAGAAACCATAACATGCAAAGCTAAATCAAATTATCATATCATAGATACTCCACCGGCTCTCCTTTGGATCATGGCCGGTGGTGGTCGAACTTGAGAGAGCCCATAACGGGTCTCCTCTCGAGTTTATGACCCCAAAAGTGCTTGAATTCACTCTCATGGTTTTGCATCAAGAAATTATTTTCCTTGAACACCACCATAGTGATTAACCAACAAAACTTCTATAAACACTTACATGCAAATAGGAATCGAAGAGTATACCGAAAATAAAGTCTAAAGGTAGCAATATCTTTGAGTTTGGATGAGATTTGAGGGTTGCATGCAAGTGAAGGAGATGAGAGATGGAGAGAGCCGAGAGAGAGAGTGAGAGTGTTCGAGAGAAAGAAAATAAAAGAGAAGGGAAGGGGAGAGTGAGTGCACGGGAGGACAAAGAAAAAAAGGGGAGGGAAGTGGGTTTATATACCACTAAAAACAAGGGCAAATTTGTAATCTACTAATTCCATTTCATGCTCATAGTCCTTTTCTTTTTACTCAAATGCAACAAAATTTAAATATAAAATGTATCTCTCTCGGGAAGTCGAGATTTATTGAAAATGACAATTTTAATATGTAGGCCTTGAAATTAGCTTTTTAACCATTACTCATAATAGATTTTTGAGCAAGCTCTAATAATAACATTTTCCACATAAAATTAATTTAAAAATGCAAAGACCAACAATTCAATTCACTCATCATTTTTAAAAAGTCTCTGGGACTACTAAGAAGATATCAGAACAAATCCCATGTTTTTATCTTACTCGAATGATTTTATAAAAATGCGCGAAGGTTAATTAAACCTTTATTTAAGTTACATAATCCCTTTAAAATTCATAAAATTGTCACAGAACATATAGTCATGCACACAGTCAACAATCTCACATATATAATCACGTAATGACTCAGGTTTGATCATAGAATTTATCATTCTTTAATCTTTATCATCTTTTACGCGTACCGGGTCAAGTTCAGCCTGACGGCCCGACGCTCAGCGTTTCGATTGCGCTTCTCATTATCATTATCAATCAACACATCACTTAGGACGAAATACTTTATTCAAACATTCAGTTCATTCAATCACACATACTTTACATTTTATATTATTTATCTCCCTATTAGGACAGGTTTCGTTCTACCTGATGGCCCGACACCACAGCTTAACTTCTAAGCTGACTCTTTAAATTGAAACATTTTTATTTACGCTCCCATACTCTAATATACAGAAAAGACAATTAATCATCACTTAGTCACATAATTATAATCACATCACATAACACATACTTTATTGACTTAATTACGTCGCAAAATTCTCAGTCGTCACACATTGTATCTTTACAATCTTCTGGCTAAGCGCTTTCTCACTCAAAAACACCACTACCTGCTCTGGCAACCGGAAGCCCTCAACACGGTAGGGACCACCAGGTACGCTCTTACGAGCAGTGCGCCTAAGCCTGACCATCTTCTTGCTTAACTGCCATGGTTAGATTAAAATAAAACATATGAGTATAAAACTCAGCAAGTAACTATAAAGCAGTTCTACGATATAAAATCCACAATATACTTTACCAATCTCAGGGCATTCTACTTTATTTGTTCTAGGTGGCAGATTTCCATCTTTCGGGTTATGAAAGGGTTATGAAGGAAAAAATGTGGGGCTTTCAAGGAACAAGGCTCGAAGCAGGGTGAAAGCTGACATTCATCACAAATCATTAAAGGATCAAAATAGATCTTTCAAAAAGAAAAGCAACAATATTTCACTATATGGAACCAATTATATGATCAACAGATTAAAATCAGGGTTCACGAGCTTTAAGATTCACAATATCACAATCAACTCTTTTCAAAGCAATATAAACCATTTTCATTTTTTTCAAAGAATCAATTACTGAGTAGGAAGTTTCAATTCCTTTTTAAAATCAATATAGAACCCTTGATTGGACCACTTTATCTTTTTATTTTATTATAATACGGGTGATCAGCCCGTACCGACCTCCATCCGGTCTTTAAGGTACCATACGGCATAATTTCAGCCTTAAACTGGACTAGCCCCGCTAGCCTCTTACAATGACTGGACTAGTCCCATTAGCCTCTTACGTCCAATCCAATCCATCAGGAATTCATTTGGAAAACCTTGAGTTGGAAAAAGTAGGTTTTCTAAATTCATTTTATCATTACAAAGAATATGAAATCATTCGGACTCTTTCAAGTCGAAACTCATTCTTAGATTCAATTTCAAGAATTCAAAGTTAAGGAAATGAATCAAGGATAAACAAGATGAAATTCTAGGGGTTTTGAATCATTGATAACAAGATACTTAAGTTAAAAGAATCAGACTGTTCCAAGGATCAGTAGGGATATGGTGATCAAAGAATATGGCATCATTACAAGGGGTTCGTAAAGGTAATTATAGGGTTTATAACAGTTCATGGCATAACAAATAATTTGAATAGAAAAGATAGGTTACCAAAGGGTTGAATCAATAAGCTTATCAGTAACAGTTTTACAAGATCAAAGACAGGGTATCTCAAATCGATATCAGGGGTTCATCATTTTAACAGTTCAATACTCTACATGGTATGAACAACATTCTCTCTATAACCATTTACACAAGTAATTAGAGTTACTTGCCTGAATTCGCTTTCCTGTTTCACAAAGGTTGAACTACTGCCACCTAGTATACCTTTCCCTTTCCTAGCCTGAATGCCCTCACGTTCCGAATATACAATCAAAACCAAAACCTCAATTAGTTTCTCAACTCTCATTCCCGGAACGTTCACTCAATACGATAGCTCGATTATACTTCTGACTCGAACTATACGAGTATAGCTTATATACACACATGCACATAGCACATAACACATTCTTTTCTCATAACCTTTATATCTCTATATATATACTCGATCACCAACTTATACTCGCTAAATCTTGACTATTCTCCAAATCAAACATTTATAACTCATACGAACACACAATTTCATTCATAGCTAATTACTTACGACCATAACTATCACTTATAGCTTTTAAAATCAATCAACTCAATTTCCCTTTTTCTTTTATCCTTAATTCGAACCAAAACAACAATCCATCAAGCAAAATCAAAGATTTTCACATATAAACACTCAATCATTCTTTCAATTACCAAAAATCAAGTTTTGACCTTTATTTCCTATGGCCTATGCGGCCTTAACACTTATCACAATCAAGAATCAAACATGCAAAGCCCTTATTTGACATGCATCAAGTATATCATCCCAAACTAGTTTAATTTCATTCTTACAACTCATTTAAACTCATTATTCAAACGTAATCATGGATGTTCACTCAATTTAACACTTAATTCAACTTAATCGAGTAGAAACATTCGAAATTTCCAAGAATCACAACATGCATGCATCAATTTGGACTATAACTCATTCTAATTACTTTATAATTTATAAAACAATCATCAATAGATCATTTGCACCAACAAATCAACATGATTTTCCAAAAAAACAAGAACCATTCAGCCTCTTCTAAGAATCCTCACATGCAAACTCAATTTCAAACTTTTGCATCTTTAATCACACTAATCTCTTAACATTAAGCTAGATTAACATTCATAATCAACAAGAATCAACTCATCAACTTGTAAACTACAAAACCATTCGGCCTTTCAAAAGAAACCACATGCAAACACAAAATAATTGATTAAATACTAGAGCTCGGTGTTTAACATCATTGCTCACCACCAGTTCACCGGAGTTCATCACCGGTGGCGGTGGCATCACGGTGGTGCCCCCATATGGGGGTTTCCAACCTTCAACCACCGATTTTCTCAAGTGATTACATACATGCAAGCACTCATCTTCACTTTAAATCATTCAAGAACCAAAACCCTTTTGTTTTCATGAAAACCGAATTCAAAACCACCAAATCCAACTTTAGTTTTTCTCAAAAACTTGAAGATAGTGACATGCATGTCTGTATATAGGTAGATATCACAAATCTCACACAATCATGGTTCTATAACCGAAAAAGAGTGAAGAACAAGTGAGAGATTGAAGAGAGAGTGTACCGAGAGTGAGAGAGAGAGAAATCCCGAGAGGGATGAAGAAATGAGAGATAAAGAAAGAGAAGAGAGAAGCTTGGGTAAAAAGAAAGAAAAGAGGAGGTGGGTGAGATTATATACTACCAAGGAAGGGGTAGTATGGTAATTAGGTATCTCATTTCTGATTCACTTTTATTCTTAAAAGAAAATGAATTTGATTTGTAAATGTCTCTCTCGGAAAAGATGAATTTGATACGAATGATAATTTTAAAATGTAGATCTCGAAATTAGCTTTCTAACCATTACTCATAATAAGATTTTGAGCGTACGGTTGATTTTATATGATTTTTACAAGTTTGTGCTAATAATAACATTTTATCCCATAAAAATCAATTTAAAATGCAACAATCACCTAATAAATCCGTCCATCATTTTTTAGAAAGTATACAGGATTATTACGAAGATAACAGAATAAATCTCATGTAGTTATCTTACTCAGATAATTTTATAAAAATGAGCGAAGGTTAAATAAACCTTATTTAAATCAATTAATTCCCTTAAATCCATAAAATATCAACATATCACGTAATCATGCATACGAACAAGAAACACATATACGAGCACATCAAAACTCATGTCTGATCATAGAAATTATGCTTTTTAATATTATTCCCTTTTTACGCATTCCGGGTCACGTTCTGCCTGACGGCCCGACGCTCAGCGTTTCAATTACGCTTCTCATTATCATTATCGACCGACACGTCACTAGGATGCAATACTTCATTTAAACATTCATTTCACACAATCATTCATATTTCACATTTTATATACTTTAAATCCTTATCAGGACGAGTTCCGTTTTACCTGACGGCCCGACAACACAACTTAACACCTAAGCTGACTCTTTTAATTGGAACGCTTTTACTTATGCTCCTAGATTCTAATATACGGTAACGACAATTAGCCATCACTTAATCACATAAACATAATCACTTCATATAAATCATATTTTATTGACTTAATTACGTCACAAACTTCTCAGTCGTCACATTACCGTTGCCGGTGATGAGCTCCGGCGAGCCCGCAGTGGACTGTGATGCTTGCCTGAGTCCTAAAATCTATATTACAACTAAAATAGATAAAGCATGTCAAATTGCTATGAAAAATTTGAAGTATTAAATTCGAAATATTAAGTTTTATTAAGTGGTTTGGTTTTTAATTAGGGTTAGTTTCATAATTGTAAATTTGGAAAGCGAAGAAATTCAGGCTAGAAAAAAAAATATGTCGTAGGTGGCAATAGCTCGAATACCGTAAAACAGGAAAGCTTTCTGAGGCAAGTAACTCTACCTTATACTATGAATTGATTATAGAGAGATTATTGATGTTATGCACTGATAGAGTAAAGAACCTTCGTAAAACTGTTATTGATCCTTGTGATAAACCCTGATAGTAACTCCTTATTTCAAGAACTTATACCCCGTTTTCATATATTTGCTATCATTATGTTCCTTGACCCTAAGAGTCAAAATGAATCTTTCATATTTCATACCTTGATAACCTAGGTTCCCATGATAATAAACTTGTACCTTGTTTAAGTGTCGTTCTTGGGAACTATCCTCATAACAGCCTTGTTATACCCTGCTTAATGTTTGCTCATTTCCTTAACTTACGATCCCTTTTTATTTCCAATTTTTTTTATTCCACTTTAATTCTTGAATTGAACCTAAAAATGACTTTTGACTTGAACGAGTCCAAATGATTTCATGTATTGGTAATGTTTAAATGAATATAGTTAAAACTTCTTTGCCCTCTAGTATAAAGGTTTTCCAAATGAATTTCTAAAGATTGGATAGAGACGTAAGAGGATAGTGGGACTAGTCCAGTCACGTAAGAGACTAACGGGGCTAGTCCAATATAAAGGCTGAAATAATGCCATAGGTACCTTATAACCGGATGGAGGTTAGTACGGGTAGATCACCCGTATTATATTTAAAAGATGAATATTTCAATCAAGGGTTCTTTGTTGTTAAATAACAAAAGTAAAAGTTTTATAAATGTTGCAAAAAAGCGTAATGCTTATCTTTTGATTTGAAATTGAATAGTTTGAATTGAATCTTCTTTGGAGTTCTGAAAAACTTATTCGAGAACCCTGTCAGTTTTCTTTTATATTTGTGCTCAGAGCTTGGATTGATTTTCTCTTAAAGTATGAACTTCTCTGAGAACCCTATCGATTGATCTTGAGAAATGTTGATTATCCTGACTCGAATCTTGAAAGCCTTAAAACCCTCATTTGAAGCCCTTTTCCAGAAAATTGATAGAATGCTGCCACCTAGTTTACTGGTTATAGGATGCCTTAGTTATTGTGTTATGCTGATATTTAGAATTGTTTATATAGTTACTTGCTGAGCTTCTTTGCTCATTTATTTGTGTAATCTAAAAATGGCAGTTAAGCAAGGGGATGTCCAAACTTAGGCGCACCACTCGCAAGAGCGTTCCAAGTCAGAATCGAATAATTTGGTTTTAATATAAAGGGTTGTAATAATATTATTCTGGTTGGTAGTTGTAATCTTATCTCATACTTTATCCTGTTTAGATCCTATGAGTTTCGGGGTTTATTATATTTCTTCTATTATTATATGAGTTTATTGGTGTTGTGGTTTTTCATTTCTAACCCCGAGATTGAGGGTGTCACAAGTTGGTATCAGAGCTACATGATTTAGTCCCTGAGACAAGTTAGGATAAAAGGGTAATATGGGTGATTAAATAATACGAGAGTGTTCAACTCATATAGAGTTGAGTAAGACTACTAGGTGTCGACTAAGTAAGTGAATAGGTCAAGATAGTAATTATAGTTAGGGCATTGATTCAGTTGGAGGTTTTATTTAACCCTAATGCTATTTCTTGGCTGCTGTTTTATGTTTTATCTCAGGACCCTGATAGTAGTTCAGATGATAGTGGTTTTGATTCGACTCCTCTTGCCAGCCCTCCTGGTTCACCAGTAGACTCTTTTCCACCCCCAACTATGGAGCCCCAGTACATTAGTTCAGACTTTGAGGAGGATCCGTCTGAGGACAGTGTTGCCCTTATGCCTGTTTCTCCCTTAATACCAGTACCAGATTTGGGAGCAACTAAAAGGGAAAGAGAAGCAACTAAAAGGGAAAGTGAAGGGAAGAAAATGAAGTTTGAGGATTCAGAACCGGACCAAAGAAACTCTAAGTTTAGAGGAAAGTTTGGGAGGAATGTTAGCAATGCTAGACTGAAATTCCAGAAGTTTAAGCCTCAAAATGGGAATCAAAAGAATCGTTTCCAGAAAGCCGGACAACCAACAAGAGATAATAGACCCCAGATATAAGAATGCAATAATTGTGGAAAAAGACACCCTGGAAGATGTAATAAGCTCAACGTGACATGTTTTAAGTGTAACCAGAAAGGTCATTACTCATCAGAATGCACAAATGGTGTAGGGATGCCAGAAATAACTTATTTTAAGTGCGGGAAAGTTGGCCATATGGCAAGGAATTGCAAGGAGCCTTTTCAGAATGCAAATGTTTTAAGGATTGCTGGACCACCGCCTTTACCAGCACAATCAGTTCAGCAAAGGGCACGGACGTTCAACATGATAATGAAAGATGCAATGCAGGACGCGGATGTGGTAGCAGGTACGCTTGCTATAAATTCAGTAGAAGTTAAAACGTTAATGTATTCTGGAGATACTAGATCATTTATTTCCGAAAGTGTTGTTGATAGACTAAAGTGCGTTGCGTACCCTTTAGAATCTAATTTGATTATATAAGTAGCGAACAAGGAAAGTGTTGCTGCCAATAGAATTTGTCCTAGTTGCGATATAGTAAAAGAAGGTCGACATTTTTCTGCCAACTTAATACCGTTTAAGTTAGGAGAATTTGAAGTTATTGTCGGAATAGATTGGTTAGCGAACCACGATGCGCCGATCGAATGTAGAAGTAAGAAAGTGAAATTGAGGACCAAGGATGGAACTAAGGTGATATATAAAGGAAAGAAGTAAGATCGGAAATTTCTAACAGTAATTCTGACAAGAAGATTGTTACGACAAGGATGCGAAGCTTATTTGGATCATGTAAAGGATGTAAAGAAGGAATCCTTCTGGATTGAGGACATTCCTGTGGTTAAAAAGTTTCCCGATGTATTTCCCGATGAATTACCTGGATTACCTCCGGATCGAGAGATTGAATTCACGATTGATTTGGCTTCTAGAACGGAACCAGTTTCGAAAGCTCCTTATCGAATGGCGCCCATTGAAATGAAGGAATTGGCGACAAAATTGCAAGAATTGTTAGATAAAGGAGTTTTCGACCGAGTGTGTCCCCGGGGTGCACCAGTGCTGTTCGTGAAGAAGAAAGATGGAAGTATGAGATTATGTATCGATTATCGCAAACTCAATAAGTTGACTATCAAGAATAAGTACCCTCTACTGCGAATTGATGATTTGTTAATCAACTGAAAGGAGCTACATGTTTCTCGAAGATCGATTTAAGATAAGGATATCATCAATTGAAGATTAAGGCGGAAGATATACCCAAGATGACATTTTGAACGAGATACGGACGTTATGAGTTCTTGGTAATGGCATTTGGATTGACAAATGTGCCAGTTGCTTTTATGGATCTTCTGAATCGACTATTTAAGAATTACTTGGACAAGTTCGTAACAGCATTCATTGACGATATTTTGATTTATTTAAAGACGGAAGTGGAACACGTGGAACCTTTGAATATTTCTTTGGAAATTCTGAGGAAAGAGAAGTTGTACACAAAGTTTTCTAAATGTGAATTTTGGTTAGAGGAAGTTCAGTTTCTTGGACACGTAGTCAACTGTGAAAGCATCAAAGGAGATCCTACAAAGATCAAAGCTATTATGAATTGGGAAAGACCAAAGAGTACAACAGAACTAAGAAGTTTTCTAGGATTGGCTAGATATTATCGGCGATTCGTTCAAGATTTTTCTAAGATTGCAGTTCCACTGACTAAGCTGACAAGGAAAAATGAAAAATTTGTTTGGAAAAATAAGTGTGAAGAAAGCTTTCAGGAACTAAAGAAAAGATTAGTTTCAACACCAGTATTGGTTCTACCTGATGAGAAAGGCGAGTTTGTGATATATAGCGATGATTCGTATAAAGGATTAGGTTGTGTGTTGATGCACCATGGAAATGTGATAGCCTATGCATCACGTCAATTGAAGCTGCATGAGCAGAAATATCCTACGCATGATTTAGAATTAGCAGCGATTATGTTTGCTCTTAAGATTTGGAGACACTATCTATACGGAGAAAAGTATGAAATTTATATGGACCACAAGAGATTGAAGTACATCTTTACGCAGAAAGAGTTGAATATGAGACAAAGGAGATGGTTGGAATTAATCAAGGACTACGACTGTACGATAAATTATCATTCAGAAAGGCGAATATTGTAGAGGATGCGTTAAGCCGCAAAGAAAGATTGAATGTGTTAACTTCGTCTGCCAAATTGATCAAGAAATTTGAGAAGTTGGAAATAGAGATACAACTCCCGAGATTAACAAAGGAAGTGATATAAATAATGAAATTTCAGCCAGAGATCCCCGAAAAGATTCGATGTTGTCAGGAACAAGTGATGGATCACGAGAAGGATAAATTGTCAGGAGAAGAGATTAAGGCTCAAAAGAATGATAAAGGAATATAAAGAGTTTGTACGTGTATTTGGATTCCTAATATTACAGAGTTAAGGCACGAGATTCTACACGAAGCGCATAATTCGAGATTTTTGATTCATCCTGGAAGTATGAAAATGTACAAGGATCTGAAAGAGATCTATTGGTGGCCAAACATGAAAAAGGAAATTTCAGAGTGGATAAGCAAGTGCTATACGTGTCAAAGAGTAAAGGCAAAACACCAGCGACCGAGTGGATTGCTTCAACCACTAGACATACCTGAATGGAAGTGGGAGGATATTACGATGGATTTCATGGTAGGATTACCAATGACCAAGGCTAATCATGATGCGATTTGGGTGATTATTGAACGACTGACAAAGTCAGCGCATTTTTTTCCAATCAACGAAAGATTTTATTTAGAACGGTTAGTTAAGTTGTATCTAGACGAAATCGTAATGCATCATGGAGTACCGGTATCTATCGTGTCTGATAGAGATCCAAGATTTAACTCAAGATTTTGATGACAATTTCATGATCATTTGGGTACAAAGTTAAAAATGAGCACCGCGTATCATCCGCATACAGACGAACAAAGTGAAAGAACTATTTAGACGATTGAAGATATGTTGAGAACCTGTGCGTTGGATTTCAAGGAAAATTGGGATGGCCATTTTTCCCTGATAAATTTTTCATACAACAACAATTATCACGCAAGTATTAGAATGCTGCCTTATGAAGCATTGAATGGAAGAAAATGTAGATCCCTTACATATTGGGATGAAGTTGGCGAGCGCAAGGTGTTAGTCCCAAAACTAGTTCAACAAATAAAGGAAAAAGTGGAAGTGATTCGTAAAAGGCTGATAGCTGCTCAAGATTGACAAAGGAAATATGCAGACCAAAATTGAAAGGATATGGTATTCGCACCCGGAGACAAAGTGTTGATAAGGATATCTCCATGGAAAGGCTTATCCAGATTTGGAAAGAAAGGAAAGCCGAGTCCCATATATATTGGACCATTCGAAGTGTTAAAGAAAGTCAGAAAAGTAGCATACGAGTTAGCGTTACCTCCGCAAAGGCAACAACTCCATAACTTATTCCACATATCTCTTTTAAAAAAGTACAATGCATATGTTAGTCACGTAATTGAGTTGGAACCCGTGGAAATTCAGCAAGACTTGTCCTATGTAGAACAACCCGTTCAGATCTTAGATCGGAAAGTAAAAGCGCTTCGAAATAAGATTGTACCATTATTTAGAATTTTTTGGAGAAATCCTAAGGTCGAGAAATCAACTTGGGAATTAGAAAGTGAAATGCGTGAGAAATAGCCCAATTTGTTTGTTTAAGTTAGATTCTGAGAACATAATCCTTTTCAGGGGGTAGATTGTAACGACTGGGATTTTCGCGATGTATTTATATGAATAAAATATAGTTTTGTGATATAATTGTGGACTATATGGATTTGTGTGTGAATAAATATAAAGTTATATAATTTGTGGCTTATGTGTAATTTCCATATAATAGTGAAAGGGAACGCAAGATGTCTCGTTCCAGTTTTATGAGTCAGCTGAAGACATAAGCTATGTTTTGTCGGGCCGTCAGGTAGAACGGGACCCGTTATCTGAAAGAAGGATTTAAAGAAAAAAGGATTCAAAATAAGATAATTTGTGGATTGTGTTGAGTTATGGTATTAATGTGTAATCCGTGTACCTATGATTTATTGGATTCATATTTGAAAAGAGTTATACTGTTATTTGAATTATCAAGTAATTATTACTCGCGTAATCAGCTATTAAAAAGGGGAATGATGTGCTAAGGTGTACAAATATGGAATGTGTTTGATGTTATTGTATGAATATATGTTATTTTAAATATACAAGTGTGAATATGTGATTTACGAGTTTTTAAATATTTTTCAAAATGATTTATCTTGTAAAAATAAGGATTTATTGATCCTTATATATTTTTATAAAATTATTAAAATATGATCAATGTGCGAAATTTGTTTTATTATCTGTGGAATAGTCCTAGACACTTTTAAAAAATGGTAGTTGTATTTATTTTGATATTTTGGTATTTTAAAATGATTTTTCAGAGTTTATTTTTATTATCTGTGAGTTATATGTAAAATCCATAGAAATTAAACCGTTCGCTAAAATATTATTCTAAAATTATCCAAGGATAAATATTTTCATAAAATTTATTTTAAAAATGAGTATTGCAATTAAATCCATGTTTTCTATTTATTTAACAATTTATGATTCAATTTTCTTTTAGAATATTCAAAAAATCAGAAAATAGAATAAAAAGTAAAAAGGGCAAAGGACATTTCTGCCTCTGCCCTTTTCTATATAAAGAGCAGACTCCCTTTTTTTTCCAGGTGGAACCATTTCTCTTTCTCGGTCTCTTTCATTTCTCTCCCTCGCTCGGTATCTTCTCTCCTCCTTTTCTCTCTTGTTTTTCATCCTTTGTTGAATCCGAGACCACTTGTGTGTTGGTGTAATAACCCCAAATTTTGGAAAATTTTGAAACCCTGATAAATAGTAACTCTTTGCTGATGATGCTGATTAAGGAAAATTATTAGACCACGCTATATAGGAGTACTGTTATGGAAATTCTAAGATCGTATTGGTACTTCATAAAGTAAATGAGTGTATGTAAATGTCGTTAGAATTCGAATCCGGACACTTTGATTTTTCCCCGAAAATCCATCAGATACCGAAAGAATTGAGTATAAGGTAACATGATTAAAATGATTTAAATTCAAGGATAATAAGGGAGGATCACAATCATAAAATGAATATAAAATATTGAGAAAGGTTTAGGGAAACCCAAGTAATAAGATCTCGGATATGATCCCTCAAACGACGAACGAAAACGAAAGTTAAGCGAACCGTATAACAGATAAGCGGTAATTAGCCAAGTAATTAAGCACTAATCAAGTAAATAGCACAAGATGAAATCATCAAGCCTTAGAGAATTGACATGTGGCAAGTTGATGACATAAGGAAGGTGATGTAAGCATGGTTAATAGATATTTGTGCAAGTTGACAAGTAACCAAGCTAAACACCACACAAATCACCAAAACAAATCAAAGAAGCTTTTCCATTTTCTCCATTTCCTCATTTTGCTGTGGGCCAAAATAATACCAGCAACTTCAAACTGCCATATCTCCTTCTATACTCATTCAAATATTATGTTCTATAGCTCGTTGAAAAGGTATTGAGATGACCTACAACTCTTGTTCACAAGTCTCGTCCAAATAATCATGGTAACACCCTCATTCTTACAGTTCTTTAAATCGGACTAATTGTAACTCCAAAAGTTCTAACTCATTTCTTGAACTCCTTTGCAAGTTTGAACATGATAAACATAGATCAAGGCTCTCTTAAGGATTACAATATCTTGTAAGTGGTTTAAGGATCTAAGAAAGGTATAAACTTCATCTAGCTTTGAGTTTATGATTCCATTAAGTTTTATTGAAGCATTGTTAGTATTAAGGCTTGATCTTTGATTATAAGTAGTTTTGGTGGATTTGTATTGGTTTTGAATATTGGGTCTTTGATTGGTTGGATAAATTGGTAAAACTTGGAGTTGGGGACTGAGTTTGTAGTATGATGGTTGAATATTGTTGTGTTGATGGTTGTGAGTGAATTGATGAGGATTTAGAGTGGTAATTATTTTGGGAATCTTGTAAACATAGCCGTCATAATTCCCATTTTCCTTAGACTATTTTTGCATGAATCTTGGCCCAGAGAACTCACTGTAAGATTCTGACCTTTGCCGTTTTTAGCTAGATCATGTCGTAAACTTTGTTTTGGTATGTGGTTCGCTTAGATCCGATTTACGGTTTAGGAGAAATACCGTTTTAAGTAATGGTATTTCGTGAACGAACCCTTACCCCTCGCTTAACTTTGAAACCTTGTTCAAGGCCCTTAAAAGACTAATTGGATTATGAAACAATTATGTAAGGTGGGTTAGGTAGTTAGTAAAGTACTCGCGAAAGAGTTGCCTTAAAATTCGTAACATATAATTTATTAAAATTGGTGGAGCCGAGGGTACGCAAGTGATTAAGGCAAATCGTTAATCGTATAAGCGACTGAAAGCGACCGTTAGGGTATGAGTGAGTTTTGACTAGTTTCTTAAGTGACCGTGGTCTAATTCCGGCTTATGTTGTTGTTCATAGGTTACCGGACCCACTCTAAGCTTAAGTCTTCCCCCGGAACGCTCAGGCAAGTTTTCTACCCGTTATACTGTTGTTGTGATGTAATATATTGATGCATTATCTTGAGATAAGTGCCTGGTTATTATTAGCAAAGTCTTGCGATATATTGGAGCATGTTGATATGATATATATATATATTTATATATGCATGCCTGTTTCTTAATCTTGATATCTTGTTATCGATTCAATTGTTTATAAACTGAATAATACCTATGCTAGAGATAGGCATTATTTGTGTATACCCTTAGTATAGGGGACCCAGAGTTGAACATTTTCCTAAAACCGGGAGGCGAGGTTCCCTAGTATATATTATATAGTTTTCTATAACTATTTATCGAATAAGGTATATTCGATGGTTTTGAATAATAATCAAACTTATTTTCGATTATTCAAATAAATATCGTACTTTCGTATAAGTATATCTTTTGTTATTTTATTATTCGTTTCAAGTATGAGTTTTAAAACTTCTACTTCAATTATTTTTATAAAGATTATTCTTTGTGGGAATATTATTTAAATAATAATATTAAGATATTTTCTAACACCCGGGACTGATTTATTTTATTAAATCATCATTAATCTAAACATTTTTTAAAATGTTTTCGAGTCTTCAAAATGATTTTAAAAGTTAGAGCGGATCCCAAAACTCGAAGGGGATTTAAATACTCGCTTAAAAATATGAGGGATCCGGCTCTGTGGTGTATTTTATATTCGCAACGAGGTTGCGGTTTTGATAAAAGAATTTAATTACTTGCCCAACATTCGGGAAGTAAGTCCATCTAATTGAGTCGGCATAAGCGATAGGCCGGGGTACGGTCTATCAAAGTGTAAATGGCTGGGTGGCAGTCCATCAACGCATAAGAGGCTGGGTGGCGGTCGAGCACAAGGCCCTAGTGCGGCCAGGGTGATGACCGGTGGGGGATTCATTCATCTACTAGTAGAAAATGTTACTTAATTGATATCTTTTCCTGATCAACAAGATATCGGGTTTATGCCAAAGTTTTTCTTCTTTCCAAATTCATTGGGTATTATAATTCTGTTTATACTTTTTATAACATAGGTTTTCAAGGAAAGTATGAGAGATATATATAGGTGTATATATCTATCGGGACTTAATGAAGTATCTCGTAACTTCATTTCTTTTGAATGATATTTCAAAGATTGAACCTATTCAAGTCTTATCTGGTAATCTCATCTATGTGATGAACTTTTGAAACTGATTATACCTTGAACGATGATAGTTCAAGTAGTATTCGGAAAAGATATAAGTATATTGGAGTATCTTGTAACTTCATCTTTTCAACTTATATCTAGTTAATGATTATCTTATGCATGACAAAGATTTTCAGAAAAACGTTGAAACAAGGTTAGATATATGAGATCACCTTACAATGATATATTTTTTTATAGTTATAAACTGGAACTCTGTGTATAATATGCATGGAAGAGGACTTCCAAGATTTTGAAAAGTATATATACATATATATTGAATATTTTGTAACTTGGTCGCGATGGGATATCAAACTTGGTTCATTTCTTCTTGACCAAGACTTTCATGAGTACTATGAGAATGCTCATATATTGTTAATTATTATGCATATTATTTTGATGGGTTTTTTGCTCACCCTTGCTTTCTTCTTTCATCACACAACAACAGATAGATAAGATGAACATGACCAAGCTCCCAATTCGCGAGTGGATAGGAAACGTTCCGCAGTTTCCGGTAGGCGTTGATGTCGCTGTAGCTGAGGTAGGAACTACCAATAGGCTATGATTTCAAATTTTGATGTACCAGACTTATGTATATTTATGAATTATAATAATGGCAAGGAATATGTAAATTTATTCAGAAACCCTTTTGAGGTGTAATGACTTATAATTGTGGAATAAAATGACTTGTGTTATTTTTGGTATTCATCTCTGAGACTATAACTTGTGGTGTGTGTGTATATTGTGGGGTCACAGTAGGCAGTAGTTGAATTTTTTTATTAAGAATTAGATGTTATTAAGGGAAATGGAACTCGTGACAACCCGGACCCCCGACCCCGGATTTTGGGGTGTTACAGTTGGGTTTTACTTCCTCTCCATGAATCTGTGAATGCATGTGTTTGAATCTATGAGTTCTTTGAAACCCTCATTCGGGTTTGGTTCGGGTTCTAAGAATTCCTAGTAGAATTGGTTGGTTTTGCTGTCTTTTATGGAGACCAGAGTGTTCATGCTATCTTTTAAGTGTATTGGTGAGGTTTCGTCGAACCCCCCCCCCCCCAAAATGGGGCATCTCCGAGACCTTACCGCCGCCTGTGATGAGCTCTAGCGAGTAGGTGGTGGACTGTGATGCTTTCCTGAGTCCTAAAATCTATATTACAATTAAATTAGTTAATGCATGTCAAATTGGTCTGAAAAATTCAAAGTATTAAATTTGAAATATTAAGTTTTATTAAGTCGAATTATATATTAAAAGTGATTTTTCAATTTGAGATATGCATGTTGATATATAAGGTGGATTATATGTTAAATTATGGTTGCATGCTTGAGATGTGGTTTTGATTATTGAATTTCGCTTACCAAGACTTAACGTAGGTTCTAAATCAAAACCCTGAATTTGAATCTCGGAATTATAGTTTAGTTTGGTACGATAATTTGTTAATTTGGTATTCGTGAAAGGTTGAGTTATATGTTATGTGTTAAAGTATTAATAAGATATGGATTAATGTTGATGATATATAAATGAGAGCTAAGGCTATAGAAATCGATTGGGTTGTTGTTGATAGTTGTCGAGAAAAAGGGCTATCGTATTTACGAATACATCATGCCCGATTTTCGAAAGAAACTATAGAGTTATATAAGGAATATAGTCAATATGACTGGTCACAAGTACAATATGTCGAATTATGTGGTTATATGATTATTTGCTATATGCAAGGAGTTGAGTTATTTGGTGTTATAAAATGTATAAAGGTTTTAACCTATTATGTGTATGTGTGATATATGTGTATATCTAAGATAAGCGAGTATCGCGATTGGGGTAGAAGAGTTGACGTTCTAAGAAATGTCAGGAAATTGATTTGGTTTCTAATTAGGGTTTGTTTACTGGTTATAGGATGCTTTAGTTATTGTGTTATGATGATATTTATAATTGTTTATATAGTTACTTGCTGAGCTTCTTTGCTCATTTATTTGTGTAATCTAAAAATGGCAGTTAAGCAAGAGGATATCCAAACTTAGGCGCACCGCTCGCAAGAGCGTTGCTGGGGGTCCCTATCGTACCGTGGAATTTCATTTGCCAGATCAGGTAGATGCTGTGTGAGCCAGCGACAAGAGTTAGTGGAAAGTGTAATAGATGAATCAGATACTTTTGGGTTATCTGTCAATTCTAAGTCGGAATCGAATAATTTGGTTTTAATATAAAGGGTTGTAATAATATTATTCTGGTTGGTAGTTGTAATCTTGTCTTATACTTTATCCTGTTTAGATCCTATTAGTTTCGGGTTTATTATATTTCTTCTGTTATTATATGAGTTTATTGGTGTTGTGGTTTCTCATTTCTAACCCCGAGATTGAGGGTGTCACAAGTTGGTATCAGAGCTACAAGATTTAGTCCCTGAGACAAGTTAGGATAAAAGGGTATTATGGGTGATTAAATAATACGAAAGTGTTCAACTCATATAGAATTGAGTTAGACTATTAGGTGTAGACTAAGTAAGTGAATAGGTCAAGATAGTAATTATAGTTAGGGCATTGAGTCAGTTGGAGGTTTTATTTAACCCTAATGCTGTTTCTTGGCTGCTGTTTTATATTTTATCTCAGGACCCTGATAGTAGTTCAGATGATAGTGGTTTTGATTCGACTCCTCTTGCCAGCCCTCCTGGTTCACCAGTGGACTCTTTTCCACCCCCAACTATGGAGCCCTAGTACATTAGTTTAGACTTTGATGAGGATCCGTCTGAGGACAGTGTTGCCTTTATGCCTGTTTCTCCCCTGATACTAGTACCAGATTTCCCAGTGGTTAGGGCAGATTCCCAAGCTCCTATGCCTGAGTCCCCAACCCCTGATTGAGTTCTTGTTGTGCCTGTACCTGCCCATGTTAGTGATGATTTGGCTCGGGACTGTGACTTTGTGTTTGATCGTATATCAGAGTTGAGATCTTTGGTAGATAGGTTGGCCTGAGAGTCTAGGCTGCAGATGTTGGTGCCAGAGCCCGAGTGGCGTGTTCGTATTGAGATGGTGGAGCCAGGTTGTCCGTAGACGGTTAGATGAGGTCTTTCTTACAGTGATGCTGATGCCGAGGCCCGTAGAGTTCATAAGATAGTGCGATGGATGCTTTCTGTGTTGAGAGAGGTTATGGATCGCCATGTTTAGTTGGGTTGTGAGTTTAGATGGGATATTTGGTAGAGCCCGTAGTAGTAGTAGTTGTTGTTGTTTCTTTTCAATGCCGGCAGGCTTTGGGATACTTGGTTAAATGCCGGGTTCCCTTTTATGTTGTATTATAATCTATTTTAGTATCTGTTGTATTGGTAGAAGTTAGGTAGAAGTTAGGGGTAGATAGGGGATATTTTCCAGTTTTTCCTCTATTTAACCCTGCCATGTTATTGTACCTTGTTTCCAGAACTTTGTTTTAACTAACTATCTATCTATGCACCCTTATTTCCTTATCGTTGTTCTTTGAATTTTATCAGTTATTTGTTTAATATGTTTACCAAGCGATCGTATTTAAAACCTTTGTGATAAAAAATCTTATGTCATGTGAGAACCCTAACCGGTGAGCGAATTATGTAGTAATAGGATTGCATGTCCAAATGGGTAAAACTTGAAATCCTAAAGCTATTCCTAAAGAATCATTATTGTTATATATGCCATGCTATCATATTTCTAAATAAATGCTCATCAGGTTTATAAAATGGCCACTTCACCAAATCATCCCTGAAGAAAAAAATGCAACCCCAAAACGAAGATAAAAACCAGGACACCCATATAATTAACCGACTTCTTCAACTCCTACAACAACCCCAGCCTCAAGAGTCGGAAAACTTCAAAAACTTTCAATCTGTCCATCCCCCAGAATTTGTAGGTTTGCCCGATCAGATTAAAGCTAAAAAATGGTTAAGAGAAATGGAGAAAGCATTTGAGCTAGCAGAAGTTAAGGATAAGAAGAAGACGAAGTATGCAAGTTATTATCTTAAGGATGAAGCTAGTATTGGTGGGAATCTACCAAAGTGTTGCAAGAAGGAGAAGCTATTTCTTGGCAGAAGTTTACGAAATTATTCTTAGAAAAGTACCTACCGAGTTATATGCAAGATTAGTTAGAAATGAGGTTTCTGGATTTAAAGCAAGAGAATATGACTGTAGCGGAAATATGAAGTAAAGTTTTCTGAGTTAGCAAGGTTTGTGCCCGAGTACGTGAATACAGAAGCGAAGAAAGCTAAAAGTTTCAACAAGGACTTAAGCCGTGGATTCAGAGTCAAGTGGCTCTTCTCGAGATAAGGACATATGCTACAGCGGTACAGAAGGCGATGATTGTGCAACTAAAAGGGAAAGAGAAGCAACTAAAAGGGAAAGTGAAGGGAAGAAAATGAAGTTTGAAGATTCAAAACCAGACCAAAGAAGCTCTAAGTTTAGAGGATAGTTTGGGAGGAATGTTAGCAATGCTGGACATAAATTCCAGAAGTTTAAGCCTGAAAATTGGAATTAAAAGAATCGTTTCCAGAAAGCCGGACAACCAACAAGGGATAATAGACCCCCGATATAAGAATACAATACTTGTGGAAAAAGACACCCTGGAAGATGTAATAAGCTCAATGTGACATGTTTCAAGTGTAACCAGAAAGGTCATTACTCATCAGAATGCACAAGTGGTGTAGGGAAGTTATTAATGACTTATTTTAAGTGCGGGAAAGTTGGCCATATGGCAAGGAATTTCAAGGAGCCTTTTCAGAAGGCAAATGTTTTAAAGATTGCTGGACCGCCGCCTCTACCAGCACAATCAGTTCAGCAAAGGACACGGACGTTCAACATGACAATGAAAGATGCAATGCAGGATGCAGATGTGGTAGCAGGTACGCTTGCTATAAATTCAGTAGAAGTTAAAACATTAATGGATTCTGGAGATACTAGATCATTTATTTCCGAAAGTGTTGTTGATAGACTAAAGTGCGTTGCGTACCTTTAGAATCTAATTTGATTATATAAGTAGCGAACAAGAAAGAGTTGCTGCCAATAGAATTTGTCCTAGTTGCGATATAGTAAAAGAAGGTCGACATTTTTCTGCTAACTTATACCGTTAATTAGGAGAATTGACGTTATTCTCGAATATGATTGGTTTAGTGAACCACGATGCGCCGATCAATTTAGAAGTAAGAAAGTGAAATTGAGGACCAAGGATGGAATTAAGGTGATATTAAGGAAAGAAGCAAGATCAGAAATTTCTAACAGCAATTCTGATAAGAAGATTGTTACGACAAGGATGCGAAGCTTATTGGATCATGTAAAGGATGTAAAGAAGGAATCCCTCTGGATTGAGGACATTTTGTGGTAAAAAGTTTTTCCGATGTATTTCCCGATGAATTACCTGGATTACCTCGGATCGAGAGATTGAATTCACGATTGATTTGGCTCCTAGAACGGAACCAGTTTCGAAAGCCCCTTATCGAATGACGCCCATTGAAATGAAGGAACTGGCGACAAAATTGCAAGATTGTTAGATAAAAGAGTTTTCGACCGAGTGTGTCCCGGGGTGCACCAGTGCTGTTCGTGAAAGAAGGAAAGATGGAAGTATGAGATTATGTATCGATTATCGCAAACTCAATAAGTTGACTATCAAGAATAAGTACCCTCTACTTGCGAATTGACGATTTGTTAATCAGCTGAAAGGAGCTACATGTTTCTCGAAGATCGATTTAAGATAAGGATATCATCAATTGAATATTAAGGCGGAAGATATACCCAAGATGACTTTTGAACGAGATATGGACATTATGAGTTCTTGGTAATGGCGTTTGGATTGATAAATGTGCCAATTGTTTTTATGGATCTTCTGAATCGACTATTTAAGAATTACTTGGACAAGTTCGTAATAGCATTCATTGACGATATTTTGATTTATTCAAAGACGGAAGTGGAACACATGGAACCTTTGAATATTTCTTTGGAAATTCTGAGGAAAGAGAAGTTGTACACAAAGTTTTCTAAATGTGAATTTTGGTTAAAGGAAGTTCAGTTTCTTGGACACGTAGTCAACAGTGAAGGCATCAAAGTAGATCCTACAAAGATCAAAGCTATTATGAATTGGGAAAGACCAAAGAGTACAACAGAACTAAGAAGTTTTCTAGGATTGGCTAGATATTATCGGCGATTCGTTCAAGATTTTTCTAAGATTGCAGTTCCACTGACTAAGCTGACAAGGAAAAATGAAAAATTTGTTTGGAAAAATAAGTGTGAAGAAAGCTTTCAGGAACTAAAGAAAAGATTAGTTTCAACACCAGTATTGGTTCTACCTGATGAGAAAGGGAGTTTGTGATATATAGCGATGATTCGTATAAAGGATTAGGTTGTGTGTTGATGCACCATGGAAATGTGATAGCTATGCATCACGTCAATTGAAGCTGCATGAGCAGAAATATCCTACGCATGATTTAGAATTAGCAGCGATTATGTTTGCTCTTAAGATTGGAGACACTATCTATACGGAGAAAAGTATGAAATTTATATGGACCACAAGAGATTGAAGTACATCTTTACACAGAAAGAGTTGAATATGAGACAAAGGAGATGGTTGGAATTAATCAAGGACTACGACTGTACGATAAATTATCATTCGGAAAGGCGAATATTGTAGAGGATGCGTTAAGCCGCAAAGAAAGATTGAATGTGTTAACTTCGTCTGCCAAATTGATCAAGAAATTTGAGAAGTTGGAAATAGATACAACTCCCGAGATTAACAAAGGAAGTGATATAAATAATGAAATTTCAGCCAGAGATCCCCGAAAAGATTCGATGTTGTCAGGAACAAGTGATGGATCACGAGAAGGATAAATTGTCAGGAGAAGAGATTAAGGCTCAAAAGAATGATAAAGGAATATAAAGAGTTTGTACGTGTATTTGGATTCCTAATATTACAGAGTTAAGGCACGAGATTCTACACGAAGCGCATAATTCGAGATTTTTGATTCATCCTGGAAGTATGAAAATGTACAAGGATCTGAAAGAGATCTATTGGTGGCCAAACATGAAAAAGGAAATTTCAGAGTGGATAAGCAAGTGCTATACGTGTCAAAGAGTAAAGGCAAAACACCAGCGACCGAGTGGATTGCTTCAACCACTAGACATACCTGAATGGAAGTGGGAGGATATTACGATGGATTTCATGGTAGGATTACCAATGACCAAGGCTAATCATGATGCGATTTGGGTGATTATTGAACGACTGACAAAGTCAGCGCATTTTTTTCCAATCAACGAAAGATTTTATTTAGAACGGTTAGTTAAGTTGTATCTAGACGAAATCGTAGACGAAATCGTAATGCATCATGGAGTACGGTATCTATCGTGTCTGATAGAGATCCAAGATTTAACTCAAGATTTTGATGACAATTTCATGATCATTTGGGTACAAAGTTAAAAATGAGCACCGCGTATCATCCGCATACAGACGAACAAAGTGAAAGAACTATTTAGACGATTGAAGATATGTTGAGAACCTGTGCGTTGGATTTCAAGGAAAATTGGGATGGCCATTTTTCCCTGATAAATTTTTCATACAACAACAATTATCACGCAAGTATTAGAATGCTGCCTTATGAAGCATTGAATGGAAGAAAATGTAGATCCCTTACATATTGGGATGAAGTTGGCGAGCGCAAGGTGTTAGTCCCAAAACTAGTTCAACAAATGAAGGAAAAAGTGGAAGTGATTCGTAAAAGGCTGATAGCTGCTCAAGATCGACAAAGGAAATATGCAGACCAAAATCGAAAGGATATGGTATTCGCACCCGGAGACAAAGTGTTGATAAGGATATCTCCATGGAAAGGCTTATCCAGATTTGGAAAGAAAGGAAAGCCGAGTCCCATATATATTGGACCATTCGAAGTGTTAAAGAAAGTCAGAAAAGTAGCATACGAGTTAGCGTTACCTCCGCAAAGGCAACAACTCCATAACTTATTCCACATATCTCTTTTAAAAAAGTACAATGCATATGTTAGTCACGTAATTGAGTTGGAACCCGTGGAAATTCAGCAAGACTTGTCCTATGTAGAACAACCCGTTCAGATCTTAGATCGGAAAGTAAAAGCGCTTCGAAATAAGATTGTACCATTATTTAGAATTTTTTGGAGAAATCCTAAGGTCGAGAAATCAACTTGGGAATTAGAAAGTGAAATGCGTGAGAAATAGCCCAATTTGTTTGTTTAAGTTAGATTCTGAGAACATAATCCTTTTCAGGGGGTAGATTGTAACGACTGGGATTTTCGCGATGTATTTATATGAATAAAATATAGTTTTGTGATATAATTGTGGACTATATGGATTTGTGTGTGAATAAATATAAAGTTATATAATTTGTGGCTTATGTGTAATTTCCATATAATAGTGAAAGGGAACGCAAGATGTCTCGTTCCAGTTTTATGAGTCAGCTGAAGACATAAGCTATGTTTTGTCGGGCCGTCAGGTAGAACGGGACCCGTTATCTGAAAGAAGGATTTAAAGAAAAAAGGATTCAAAATAAGATAATTTGTGGATTGTGTTGAGTTATGGTATTAATGTGTAATCCGTGTACCTATGATTTATTGGATTCATATTTGAAAAGAGTTATACTGTTATTTGAATATAGTAATTATTACTCGCGTAATCAGCTATTAAAAAGGGGAATGATGTGCTAAGGTGTACAAATATGGAATGTGTTTGATGTTATTGTATGAATATATGTTATTTTAAATATACAAGTGTGAATATGTGATTTACGAGTTTTTAAATATTTTTCAAAATGATTTATCTTGTAAAAATAAGGATTTATTGATCCTATATATTTTTATAAAATTATTAAAATATGATCAATGTGCGAAATTTGTTTTATTATCTGTGGAATAGTCCTAGACACTTTTAAAAAATGGTAGTTGTATTTATTTTGATATTTTGGTATTTTAAAATGATTTTTCAGAGTTTATTTTTATTATCTGTGAGTTATATGTAAAATCCATAGAAATTAAACCGTTCGCTAAAATATTATTCTAAAATTATCCAAGGATAAATATTTTCATAAAATTTATTTTAAAAATGAGTATTGCAATTAAATCCATGTTTTCTATTTATTTAACAATTTATGATTCAATTTTCTTTTAGAATATTCAAAAATCAGAAAATAGAATAAAAGTAAAAAGGGCAAAGGACATTTCTGCCTCTGCCCTTTTCTATAAAGAGCAGACTCCCTTTTTTTTCCAGGTGGAACCATTTCTCTTTCTCGGTCTCTTTCATTTCTCTCCCTCGCTCGGTATCTTCTCTCCTCCTTTTCTCTCTTGTTTTTCATCCTTTGTTGAATCCGAGACCACTTGTGTGTTGGTGTAATAACCCCAATTTTGGAAAATTTTGAAACCCTGATAAATAGTAACTCTTTGCTGATGATGCTGATTAAGGAAAATTATTAGACCACGCTATATAGGAGTACTGTTATGGAAATTCTAAGATCGTATTGGTACTTCATAAAGTAAATGAGTGTATGTAAATGTCGTTAGAATTCGAATCCGGACACTTTGATTTTTCCCCGAAAATCCATCAGATACCGAAAGAATTGAGTATAAGGTAACATGATTAAAATGATTTAAATTCAAGGATAATAAGGGAGGATCACAATCATAAAATGAATATAAAATATTGAGAAAGGTTTAGGGAAACCCAAGTAATAAGATCTCGGATATGATCCCTCAAACGACGAACGAAAACGAAAGTTAAGCGAACCGTATAACAGATAAGCGGTAATTAGCCAAGTAATTAAGCACTAATCAAGTAAATAGCACAAGATGAAATCATCAAGCCTTAGAGAATTGACATGTGGCAAGTTGATGACATAAGGAAGGTGATGTAAGCATGGTTAATAGATATTTGTGCAAGTTGACAAGTAACCAAGCTAAACACCACACAAATCACCAAAACAAATCAAAGAAGCTTTTCCATTTTCTCCATTTCCTCATTTTGCTGTGGGCCAAAATAATACCAGCAACTTCAAACTGCCATATCTCCTTCTATACTCATTCAAATATTATGTTCTATAGCTCGTTGAAAAGGTATTGAGATGACCTACAACTCTTGTTCACAAGTCTCGTCCAAATAATCATGGTAACACCCTCATTCTTACAGTTCTTTAAATCGGACTAATTGTAACTCCAAAAGTTCTAACTCATTTCTTGAACTCCTTTGCAAGTTTGAACATGATAAACATAGATCAAGGCTCTCTTAAGGATTACAATATCTTGTAAGTGGTTTAAGGATCTAAGAAAGGTATAAACTTCATCTAGCTTTGAGTTTATGATTCCATTAAGTTTTATTGAAGCATTGTTAGTATTAAGGCTTGATCTTTGATTATAAGTAGTTTTGGTGGATTTGTATTGGTTTTGAATATTGGGTCTTTGATTGGTTGGATAAATTGGTAAAACTTGGAGTTGGGGACTGAGTTTGTAGTATGATGGTTGAATATTGTTGTGTTGATGGTTGTGAGTGAATTGATGAGGATTTAGAGTGGTAATTATTTTGGGAATCTTGTAAACATAGCCGTCATAATTCCCGTTTTCCTTAGACTATTTTTGCATGAATCTTGGCCCAGAGAACTCACTGTAAGATTCTGACCTTTGCCGTTTTTAGCTAGATCATGTCGTAAACTTTCGTTTTGGTATGTGGTTCGCTTAGATCCGATTTACGGTTTAGGAGAAATACCGTTTTAAGTAATGGTATTTCGTGAACGAACCCTTACCCCTCGCTTAACTTTGAAACCTTGTTCAAGGCCCTTAAAAGACTAATTGGATTATGAAACAATTATGTAAGGTGGGTTAGGTAGTTAGTAAAGTACTCGCGAAAGAGTTGCCTTAAAATTCGTAATATATAATTTATTAAAATTGGTGGAGCCGAGGGTACGCAAGTGATTAAGGCAAATCGTTAATCGTGTAAGTGACTGAAAGCGACCGTTAGGGTATGAGTGAGTTTTGACTAGTTTCTTAAGTGACCGTGGTCTAATTCCGGCTTATGTTGTTGTTCATAGGTTACCGGACCCACTCTAAGCTTAAGTCTTCCCCCGGAACGCTCAGGCAAGTTTTCTACCCGTTATACTGTTGTTGTGATGTAATATATTGATGCATTATCTTGAGATAAGTGCCTGGTTATTATTAGCAAAGTCTTGCGATATATTGGAGCATGTTGATATGATATATAATATATTTATATATGCATGCCTGTTTCTTAATCTTGATATCTTGTTATCGATTCAATTGTTTATAAACTGAATAATACCTATGCTAGAGATAGGCATTTTGTGTATACCCTTAGTATAGGGGACCCAGAGTTGAACATTTTCCTAAAACCGGGAGGCGAGGTTCCCTAGTATATATATATATGTTTTCTATAACTATTTATCGAATAAGGTATATTCGATGGTTTTGAATAATAATCAAACTTATTTTCGATTATTCAAATAAATATCGTACCTTTTGTTATTTTATTATTCGTTTCAAGTATGAGTTTTAAAACTTCTACTTCAATTATTTTTATAAAGATTATTCTTTGTGGGAATATTATTTAAATAATATTAAGATATTTTCTAACACCCGGGACTGATTTATTTTATTAAATCATCATTAATCTAAACATTTTTTAAAATGTTTTCGAGTCTTCAAAATGATTTTAAAAGTTAGAGCGGATCCCAAAACTCGAAGGGGATTTAAATACTCGCTTAAAAATATGAGGGATCCGGCTCTGTGGTGTATTTTATATTCGCAACGAGGTTGCGGTTTTGATAAAAGAATTTAATTACTTGCCCAACGTTCGGGAAGTAAGTCCATCTAATTGAGTCGGCATAAGCGATAGGCCGGGGTACGGTCTATCAAAGTGTAAATGGCTGGGTGGCAGTCCATCAACGCATAAGAGGCTGGGTGGCGGTGAGCACAAGGCCCTAGTGCGGCCAGGGTGATGACCGGTGGGGGATTCATTCATCTACTAGTAGAAAATGTTACTTAATTGATATCTTTTCCTGATCAACAAGATATCGGGTTTATGCCAAAGTTTTTCTTCTTTCCAAATTCATTGGGTATTATAATTCTGTTTATACTTTTTATAACATAGGTTTTCAAGGAAAGTATGAGAGATATATATAGGTGTATATATCTATCGGGACTTAATGAAGTATCTCGTAACTTCATTTCTTTTGAATGATATTTCAAAGATTGAACCTATTCAAGTCTTATCTGGTAATCTCATCTATGATGAACTTTTGAAACTGATTATACCTTGAACGTGATAGTTCAAGTAGTATTCGGAAAAGATATAAGTATATTGGAGTATCTTGTAACTTCATCTTTTCAACTTATATCTAGTTAATGATTATCTTATGCATGACAAAGATTTTCAGAAAAACGTTGAAACAAGGTTAGATATATGAGATCACCTTACAATGATATATTTTTTTATAGTTATAAACTGGAACTCTGTGTATAATATGCATGGAAGAGGACTTCCAAGATTTTGAAAAGTATATATATATATATTGAATATTTTGTAACTTGGTCGCGATGGGATATCAAACTTGGTTCATTTCTTCTTGACCAAGACTTTCATGAGTACTATGAGAATGCTCATATATTGTTAATTATTATGCATATTTTGATGGGTTTTTTGCTCACCCTTGCTTTCTTCTTTCATCACACAACAACAGATAGATAAGATGAACATGACCAAGCTCCCAATTCGCGAGTGAATAGGAAACGTTCCGCAGTTTCCGGTAGGCGTTGATGTCGCTGTAGCTGAGGTAGGAACTACCAATAGGCTATGATTTCAAATTTTGATATACCAGACTTATGTATATTTATGAATTATAATAATGGCAAGGAATATGTAAATTTATTCAGAAACCCTTTTGAGGTGTAATGACTTATAATTGTGGAATAAAATGACTTGTGTTATTTTTGGTATTCATCTCTGAGACTATAACTTGTGGTGTGTGTGTATATTGTGGGGTCACAGTAGGCAGTAGTTGATTTTTTTATTAAGAATTAGATGTTATTAAGGGAAATGGAACTCGTGACAACCCGGACCCCCGACCCCGGATTTTGGGGTGTTACAGTTGGGTTTTACTTCCTCTCCATGAATCTGTGAATGCATGTGTTTGAATCTATGAGTTCTTTGAAACCCTCATTCGGGTTTGGTTCGGGTTCTAAGAATTCCTAGTAGAATTGGTTGGTTTTGCTGTCTTTTATGGAGACCAGAGTGTTCATGCTATCTTTTAAGTGTATTGGTGAGGTTTCGTCGAACCCCCCCCCCCCAAAATGGGGCATCTCCGAGACCTTACCGCCGCCTGTGATGAGCTCTAGCGAGTAGGTGGTGGACTGTGATGCTTTCCTGAGTCCTAAAATCTATATTACAATTAAATTAGTTAATGCATGTCAAATTGGTCTGAAAAAAAAGTATTAAATTTGAAATATTAAGTTTTATTAAGTCGAATTATATATTAAAAGTGATTTTTCAATTTGAGATATGCATGTTATATAAGGTGGATTATATGTTAAATTATGGTTGCATGCTTGAGATGTGGTTTTGATTATTGAATTTCGCTTACCAAGACTTAACGTAGGTTCTAAATCAAAACCCTGAATTTGAATCTCGGAATTATAGTTTAGTTTGGTACGATAATTTGTTAATTTGGTATTCGTGAAAGGTTGAGTTATATGTTATGTGTTAAAGTATTAATAAGATATGGATTAATGTTGATGATATATAAATGAGAGCTAAGGCTATAGAAATCGATTGGGTTGTTGTTGATAGTTGTCGAGAAAAAGGGCTATCGTATTTACGAATACATCATGCCCGATTTTCGAAAGAAACTATAGAGTTATATAAGGAATATAGTCAATATGACTGGTCACAAGTACAATATGTCGAATTATGTGGTTATATGATTATTTGCTATATGCAAGGAGTTGAGTTATTTGGTGTTATAAAATGTATAAAGGTTTTAACCTATTATGTGTATGTGTGATATATGTGTATATCTAAGATAAGCGAGTATCGCGATTGGGGTAGAAGAGTTGACGTTCTAAGAAATGTCAGGAAATTGATTTGGTTTCTAATTAGGGTTTGTTTACTGGTTATAGGATGCTTTAGTTATTGTGTTATGATGATATTTATAATTGTTTATATAGTTACTTGCTGAGCTTCTTTGCTCATTTATTTGTGTAATCTAAAAATGGCAGTTAAGCAAGAGGATATCCAAACTTAGGCGCACCGCTCGCAAGAGCGTTGCTGGGGGTCCCTATCGTACCGTGGAATTTCATTTGCCAGATCAGGTAGAGCTGTGTGAGCCAGCGACAAGAGTTAGTGGAAAGTGTAATAGATGAATCAGATACTTTTGGGTTATCTGTCAATTCTAAGTCGGAATCGAATAATTTGGTTTTAATATAAAGGGTTATAATAATATTATTCTGGTTGGTAGTTGTAATCTTGTCTTATACTTTATCCTGTTTAGATCCTATTAGTTTCGGGTTTATTATATTTCTTCTGTTATTATATGAGTTTATTGGTTTGTGGTTTCTCATTTCTAACCCCGAGATTGAGGGTGTCACAAGTTGGTATCAGAGCTACAAGATTTAGTCCCTGAGACAAGTTAGGATAAAAGGGTATTATGGGTGATTAAATAATACGAAAGTGTTCAACTCATATAGAATTGAGTTAGACTATTAGGTGTAGACTAAGTAAGTGAATAGGTCAAGATAGTAATTATAGTTAGGGCATTGAGTCAGTTGGAGGTTTTATTTAACCCTAATGCTGTTCTTGGCTGCTGTTTTATTTTATCTCAGGACCCTGATAGTAGTTCAGATGATAGTGGTTTTGATTCGACTCCTCTTGCCAGCCCTCCTGGTTCACCAGTGGACTCTTTTCCACCCCCAACTATGGAGCCCTAGTACATTAGTTTAGACTTTGATGAGGATCCGTCTGAGGACAGTGTTGCCTTTATGCCTGTTTCTCCCTTGATACTAGTACCAGATTTCCCAGTGGTTAGGGCAGATTCCCAAGCTCCTATGCCTGAGTCCCAACCCCTGATTGAGTTCTTGTTGTGCCTGTACCTGCCCATGTTAGTGATGATTTGGCTCGGGACTGTGACTTTGTGTTTGATCGTATATCAGAGTTGAGATCTTTGGTAGATAGGTTGGCCTGAGAGTCTAGGCTGCAGATGTTGGTGCCAGAGCCCGAGTGGCGTGTTCGTATTGAGATGGTGGAGCCAAGGTGTCCGTAGACGGTTAGATGAGTCTTTCTTACAGTGATGTGATGCCGAGGCCCGTAGAGTTCAAGATAGTGCGATGG